>NC_089807.1:45438041-45738041 GCF_029633855.1 Hoplias malabaricus
AAAGACGTTTTTTTTTCTCTAAAAAGCAAACAGTGATCAGCTTTTGGCGATAAGACGCAGAAGACTACACTGTGCGCTCCTCGTGGGTGTTGCCATTGCTCCTTGCTCCTGGAACTAGACACGCCCACAAATGTCATCACGGTTCATTCTGAAAAACCTACTGTTCTTTGGTTCTTTGAAAGAGGTCTAATAATAAAACAGTGTCGTCCGATATGTCTGACTTTACAGTGTTTTCACTGGTAGTGAGTGAGTGAGTGACTGGGTGAGTGTGTGAAACCCTCCACAGGTGTGAGTGAGTGAGTGAGGGACTGGGTGAGTGTGTGAAACCCTGCACAGGTGTGAGTGAGTGAGTGAATGAGTGAGTGTGTGAAACCCTGCACAGGTGTGAGTGAGTGAGTGAGTGACTGAGTGAGTGTGTGAAACCCTGCACAGGTGTGAGTGAGTGAGTGAGGGACTGGGTGAGTGTGTGAAACCCTGCACAGGTGTGAGTGAGTGAGTGAATGAGTGAGTGTGTGAAACCCTGCACAGGTGTGAGTGAGTGAGTGAATGAGTGAGTGTGTGAAACCCTGCACAGGTGTGAGTGAGTGAGTGAGTGACTGAGTGAGTGTGTGAAACCCTGCACAGGTGTGAGTGAGTGAGTGAGTGACTGAGTGAGTGTGTGAAACCCTGCACAGGTGTGAGTGAGTGAGTGAGTGAGTGACTGAGTGAGTGTGTGAAACCCTGCACAGGTGTGAGTGAGTGACTGAGTGACTGAGTGAGTGTGTGAAACCCTGCACAGGTGTGAGTGAGTGACTGAGTGAGTGTGTGAAACTCTGCACAGGTGTGAGTGAGTAAGTGAGTGACTGAGTGAGTGTGTGAAACCCTGTACAGGTGTGAGTGAGTGAGTGAGTGACTGAGTGAGTGTGTGAAACCCTGTACAGGTGTGAGTGAGTGACTTGGTGAGTGTCATTTTGTTCAAGTAAAAATAACCTAAAAACTGAAGCCGTGTGCAGAGTGAAGAGTTTATTGGGCGCTGCGTTGGTTCTGAGCTCCATCAGGAAAAAGCTGCAGAAGACTGTGATGGGTTTGTTCTGTTCTTGGGGACAATACTGTGTCCAAAAGTCTGTGAGAGTGTGGGTTTAGACCAGTTACAGATGGGGATTTTAAGGATAGAAAATGTGAACGTGGCGTATTAATAGTTAATTTTTATTTAAATTTTTGTTTGTTTAATAAAAGGATTTATTTTTTAATACGACACAACAGTCACCAAAAATGAGAAAAGAGTGGGAGAATGTTTGAATCCTGATTTACAACGATACGCTGCACGAAAGCACTTTAAACTTTGTTTCTGTCTTTTCTACAGTAATATACTGTGTTTACCGTGGGGAATTAAAGCCGCTGTCGACGGTCACACTGCTGCTGTCCATGCTGTCCAGCCGAGCCGAGTGCGCTGACTTCTGGCTGCTGGTGTTCTCGTTCTCCTTAGGGCTCAGCAGAGTCAGGTTGGTCTCGAATTTCCTCTGCAGATCACGTTCCTTTTCTCGTTCGAGCAGCCACTGCATGGTCCCACCCCCAACCCCGCCCCCACCCTCTCCGCCCCCAGCCCGCCCCTTTCCTTCCGCCGGTGCCGCCTCTTTATGGGAAGAATCCTCCACTTCTTCCTCGTCGTCATCGTCCGACACATTGTAGTAGTCGAACGTAGCCTCCGAGGCAGAGGGGGCGCCCTGCTCCGAACAAGCAGGGGGAGGGGCCAAGGCGGGCGAAGGGGCGGAATTAGGCGGCGGTGGCTGGGACTCGAGAGTGTCGAGCACCTCTGACGATTTCATGTGAGGAGTTTTCCGCAATGTGCCTGATTTCGAGTAGCTACTACTGTCCACGTAGCTCATCGTCAAAATGTTGTGTGGCGGCTTAAACAAAGTGTCTTTGCTGAAAATCTCTTTCCTCTTGTCCACCACCAATGCGCCACTGCCACTCCCCATGCCACCGCCCCCTGGATCGGCATTGTGTTGATGCTGTATCAAACGTCCGTTCAACATGGGCTCCGGCGTCTGGCTCGGCGTGGGTTTACCTGAGCCGTTGTGGCCCTTGGTGGAGGCGTCCTCTTTGTAATCCATGGGATGCGGTGAGGTGAGGTGTGGCGTCTGCTGATCGGCTGGCGATCCTTTACGGATCCCGTCCGACGGCGTTAAAGTGTCGTGGTCGGCTTTGCCCAGTGGTAACGGGGCAGTTAAGATTGTTTCGTTCGACGTATTGCACTGGAAGTAGTCGTCCGTAAGCGGCTTGGGCGACAAGGCCTTCAAATCGCTGTAGGCCGGCAAGCTGTCCCTGCTCTTGTTTCTCTCCAGAGGGGTGTCCAAGCTTATCTTACCCATATCGGGCACGGACATCTCGGAGTTGAATTTAGCAGCGGAGAACATGATGCGCGAGTAGTGGGACGATTTCTGCGAGGAGGCTCTGAGTGTCCCGTCGTCAGTATAGTATCGACTCCGGTGGTCCGGGCTACGTTCATATTCCTCTGGAGTGCCCAAAGTGGAGCTCCCGCCTCCCAGTGGACCCTTGGAGTTGTCCATGGATCTCGACCTCTCCTTGGCTTTGTCCGGCCTCTCGGTGCGGGACTTGCGGTCCTGTGTGTGGCTGTGACTCCGGTGCACCCGAGAATGCGAGGTACCGCGCGAAGGCTCCGGGAATGGCATCTCAGTCCGTCTCTTTGCAAGCTCCCCTGACACATCCCACTCGGGCGTAACAGGGAAATACGACTCTGCAATATTGGGGTTGCTATGGACGAGGTACGCGGCACCACTCCTGCGCTCCACCGTGTACATTCCCTCCCTGGGAGAGCGCACCAGAGAGTGGCTGAAGAAGCGGTAGTCCCTCTCAAGGCCCAGATCCAGGTTGGAGCCCTCGGACAGGTCCCCACGAGAGGTTTGCCTGGTCTTGCTGTGGGATCTCGACTTTCCGTGTGGGACTCGGCGATGCCCTCGACTGCGGCGGCTGCGAGCGCTGCTGTGCTGCGCAGATGAACTCGCCTTGCAGCGCTGGGCTCGCTCCTCCTCCAGACGCTTCATCACGGCCGTGTGGCGCGCCACATTCTCCACCGTCAGGTCTGGGTTGATCCGCCGGATGATCTCCATCTCCACTTCTCGAGGGATGGCCACCGAAGAGGGCGCATCCTCGTCCCTAAGGGGCCACTCCTCTGGTGGAAACTGAGCAGAGAAGGAGGCCAACTGCTTCGTCTTGTCTTTCCTGAAGCTCAGCCGGAAAAGCTTGAGCCCAAACTTCTTGGATTGCCTCTCGCTGCTGCCCCCTGTGCTCCCCTCCTTCTTCTTGGTGAGAGTGTCCGTCTTGTAGGAGAAAGAAGGGTTGCTCCTGGCCTTGTCAGGATCAGGAGGGTGTTGGGTGGTTGCTGGAGGAGGAGGGGGCTGAGGGTATGAGGGGGGATCTCCTTTTGGCTCTTTGGGGGACTTCCTCTGAAGTGTGGTGTGGTTGCTCGGCACCTCATCACGGTATGAATTGTACGAGTCGCAGTGGTTTTTGTGGTTTAGCCTTTCTCGTATGCAACCGGACGTAGAAGGCGTGATGGTGCCAGATTGGGGTGACGTGCACTGCTCCTGCTGCTGTGACTGTTGCTGCTGCTGTTGTTGTTGCTTTTGCTGTTGCTGTTGTTGCTGCTGCTGCTGCTGTTGTTGTTGTTGTTGTTGTTGTTGCTGCTGTGACTGCTGCTGTCGGTCCGAATGTCTGTCGTCCAGGTGGTACCACTTGCTGTTGGTGCGGATGAGGGATGGGGTGATGAAGTAAGTTTGGGGTGTGACGATGCAGTAACCTTCAGGCGTGGGGTAGATCTTTCGCTCCCGCACCAGCATGTTCAGCGTGTGCCGCAGGATCTCCGGACTCGGTGTGGGTACACCTGAGGGGACGAAGGAGGAGAAAAACAAAGTTTAGTGTAGGAAAACTAACCCGACATGCACACAGGTTTGCCCCTGTGATTTTCTAATGACACATGACACAGTCATTATACCTAGTGGCCTTTTGAGTGTTTGAGTGTGTATGTTTGAGTGAGTATGTTTGAGTGAGTATGTTTAAGTGTGTATGTTTGAGTGTGTATGTTTGAGTGAGTATGTTTGAGTGAGTATGTTTGAGTGTGTATGTTTGAGTGTGTATGTTTGAGTGAGTATGTTTGAGTGAGTATGTTTGAGTGAGTATGTTTGAGTGTGTATGTTTGGGTGAGTATGTTTGAGTGAGTATGTTTGGGTGTGTATGTTTGAGTGTGTATGTTTGGGTGAGTATGTTTGGGTGAGTATGTTTGAGTGAGTATGTTTGGGGTGTGTATGTTTGAGTGAGTATGTTTGAGTGTGTATGTTTGAGTGAGTATGTTTGAGTGTGTATGTTTGAGTGTGTATGTTTGAGTGTGTATGTTCGAGTGAGTATGTTTGAGTGTGTATGTTTGAGTGAGTATGTTTGAGTGAGTATGTTTGAGTGAGTATGTTTGAGTGAGTATGTTTGAGTGAGTATGTTTGGGTGAGTATGTTTGGGTGAGTATGTTTGAGTGAGTATGTTTGGGTGTGTATGTTTGAGTGTGTATGTTCGAGTGTGTATGTTCGAGTGAGTATGTTTGAGTGTGTATGTTTGAGTGAGTATGTTTGGGGTGTGTATGTTTGAGTGAGTATGTTTGAGTGTGTATGTTTGAGTGAGTATGTTTGAGTGAGTATGTTTGAGTGTGTATGTTTGAGTGTGTATGTTTGAGTGTGTAAGTTCGAGTGAGTATGTTTGCGTGAGTATGTTTGAGTGAGTATATTTGAGTGTGTATGTTTGAGTGTGTATGTTTGAGCGAGTATGTTTGAGTGTGTATGTTGTATAGTCATAAGACAGTGTAGTGTGTTAATATTTTGCGCATTAGCCACTGAACTTTTAAGGTTTGTACATAGTATATTCTGTATAGTTTTTGTGTGTAGTACACAGTGGGGACGCATCCCATGTTCCACACTAATTCTTATTAACGTTATTAAACAGCTGTTACACTGACACCTAGTGGCCTGGATGTACTGGATATTTTAAACTTGGCCAGCCCTATGTGTGGGACCCACTCTATGGAGCAAAACTGATTCATTCAGGGACAACAAATCAATTTAGCCTTCTTCTCACGTTAGCTAAACTTTATAGAAAACAGTGCAGAAATAATAATAATATATAATCACTGTGATAAACATTGTTTGGAAAAAATGAAACATTGCTCTTTTATGAATTTACATTTATGTTCTGTGTAGGAGAAGAGCTGTGTTTATAAATGTTTTCAAACAAATCCCTCGATTGTATGAAGTTTTATTGCAGTAAAAACTATGGATAACACAATGTAATTATAATCCATGATCTGTGAAGCACTTCTCTAAACAACCAGCAGATGACCACATATAAAACACACAGCACCCATTAAGAAGAGACTCTACTGGTCTTGAGCATGTTTTCTAAATAACCTCAGTTTCCTCCCACAGCCCAAACACACACGGTGGTAGGTGGAGTAGCTGTGTGAAATGGTCCACAGATGTGAGTGTGTGTGACTGGATGAGTGTGTGAGTGAGTGATTGGGTGAGTGTGTGAGTGACTGGGTGAGTGTGTAAGTGACTGGTTGAGTGTGTGTGGGTTAGTGAGTGTCTGGGTGAGTGTGTGAGTGATTGGGTGAGTGTGTGAGTGACTGGGTGAGTGTGTAAGTGACTGGTTGAGCGTGTGTGTGTTAGTGAGTGTCTGGGTGAGTGATTGGGTGAGTGTTTGTGGGTGATTGGGTAACTGTTTGTGTGAGTGAGTGACTGGGTGAGTGTTTGTCTGTGTGTGTGTGTGTAAGTGACTGGATGAGTGTGAATGAGTCATTGGGTGAGTGTGTGAGTGAGTGATTGGGTGAGTATGTGAGTGACTGGGTGAGTGTGTGAGTGATTGGGTGAGTGTGTGTGAGTGACTGGGTGAGTGTGTGAGTGACTGGGTGAGTGAGTGTGTGTGAGTGACTGGGTGAGTGGGTGAGTGACTGGGTGATTGGGTGAGTGAGTGTGTGTGAGTGACTGGGTGAGTGTGTGAGTGACTGGGTGATTGGGTGAGTGAGTGTGTGTGAGTGACTGGGTGAGTGTGAGTGACAGGATGAGTGAGTGAGTGAGTGTGTGTGAGTGACTGGGTGAGTTTGAGTGACAGGATGAGTGTGTGAGTGACTGGGTGAGTGTGAGTGAGAGGATGAGTGTGTGAGTGACTGGGTGAGTGTGAGTGAGA
Source organism: Hoplias malabaricus (assembly GCF_029633855.1). Lineage (NCBI taxonomy): Eukaryota > Metazoa > Chordata > Actinopteri > Characiformes > Erythrinidae > Hoplias > Hoplias malabaricus. The sequence continues at coordinate 45,444,267 of NC_089807.1, forward strand.
GGATGAGTGTGTTGTGTGCTCTGTACTCATTAATCCCAGGGGAAGGCTCTGCACACGCTGCTACCTTGAATAGGATGAAGTGCTTATAAAAGATGAATGAATGAATTTCTAATAATATGCTACTTCATATTCTTCATAACTGAAAAGGATTTTTACAGGAAGAAAGAAAATCTGAATTTCTGACTGCACCACGTTGCCTTGCTTCTTTGCACTTGTGAGAGGAACTGTATCAAACGTTAAGGGGCTTTACTTTCATTAGCGCTCAGATAAATTATGAATGCGTATTTTGTCCGTAGGCCCCTCCCCCCTCCCCCTAATGGGACATTGACGGGACTGTGGTGAAACTCGTATGATGTAGTTACCACACGCTGTTTCTCTTCTTCAGCACAATCTCCTCACATCACACAAAAGAGCCTCACGCTGCTGAAGGTCACAACTCAGGGCACAGTAACTCCAACCACTGACCACTGCTGATCAATACAGCGCCCTGCATCACCTTCAGCTCCCTGCTCCTCACCCACACACATGGACCAAAACATTAAGACCACCTGTCTACCGTACGGACCCGGTGTTCTGTGGGAAAGGTACATAAACTTATGAAGCTCCTATGAAGTCGTACTCTTTGGCGGCTCCAACCCTGGGTTCACAGAAACAGAGAATATTCACCGGTGTGTGTCTCTAAGAGGCAAACTTACACTGAGACCACCACCTTGAGCTTCTATTCTATCTCCAGTTGGAGAGAATTACTAGGAAGTGAATCAGGGGCAGTGGCAGAGTAAAGCCAGCAGCACAGCTCCGTTCTCATTAGTTATCTCCACATTGTTTTGCATAAAGATAAACTACGTTAAACTGTGTTTACTCTGCCTCTGTCTCCAGAAATGGCCAGCTCTCATTGAAAATAAATGAGTACCAGACACTTTTAATTCCCCTCTGCACGAGAATAAGACCAGGATAAAAAAAGGCACTGATGTAATTTTCCCAGTGTGCCAAGCCTCCCGAACTCTGCCTCGTCTGCACTTCCCACAGTGCACCCTGATGGACAGCTCGGGGATGACATCATCCAGCTGCAAAACACTCGTCAGCAAAATATTGATTATGGATTTGTGCTGGGCTTGTTATTCCTGAAAAGACACCGCAGATTCAGTCAGTGCCTTGAATCACTCCACCCTGAGTTCATCAGAGAGAAGCTCTTTTATCACCAACATGAACCTGAATGTCTTTGCTTCATAGAGTTTAACACAGGTCTAGCACAGAAGCTCTGAGACTTCCAGGCCACTAGGTGTCAGTAACATGATGATGAATCCCTGCAGAAAACCTCTGATTGCTTCTTTGTTTTTGTAGTAGCTTCTGGACAACTCTAAGATCGGACAGAGAGACATTAGCTGATACCAAATAAGGCTCCTGAGGTAAGGAACCCAGGATTCTCACACATGTCTCCTCTTGAGGTTTAATAAAGTCTAACCCTAACCCTAACCCAGACAGTCACCCGGAGGAAACCCACACAGACACAGAGAGAACACACCACACTCCTCACAGACAGTCACCCGGAGGAAACCCACGCAGACACAGAAAGAACACACCACACTCCTCACAGATAGTCACCCAGAGGAAACCCACACAGACACAGAGAGAACACACCACACTCCTCACAGATAGTCACCCAGAGGAAACCCATGCAGACACAGAGAGAACACACCACACTCCTCACAGACAGTCACCCGGAGGAAACCCACGCAGACACAGAGAGAACACACCACACTCCTCACAGACAGTCACCCGGAGGAAACCCACGCAGACACAGAGAGAACACACCACACTCCTCACAGACAGTCACCCGGAGGAAACCCATGCAGACACAGAGAGAATTTGAAAGAATCCGAGAGTACAGATCAGAACAGAAAATCAGAAGAAAGCTTACGTTAATGAAGACAATAAAAGAATAAATGTGACACCATCCTACAGCCTTTTACACTTGGAGCACCACTGGGTATGATCTGGTGTTTTTGTTGCTGGACTCTCCCTACAGTTGCAGAGTGTAAATCACTTTAACAGAACTGCCCTGAAATCCAGGGGATTCTGTCTATCCTCTTCCACAAGTTACATAGCGCAGTTTCTGCAGTGCTGAGCCTGGATAGAATAGAGCCTGGGCACTATTCTCCTATTTACAGGTCAGTGGAGCATCAGAATGATTTTTGAAGCTGTAATTTTAAGGTAGAAATACTACCTAGTGTTGCTTTAAATAGACACAGATTAAAGGGTGAATGGCTGCAAGTGTTTGTAATAGGACCAGGTGATCTTGTGTGTGTGTGTGTGTGTGTGTGTGTGTACCTGGGAAGCAGGTGGTGAGGTGCTCCATCAGTGCATCCTGGGTAACAGCTTTGCGAGCGGAGTTCATGGCAGAAATAGCCAAACACAGGATCTCTCCCAGAGGAATAAACTGAGACTGGCTGATTGGGGACATGCTGATGGGAGACACATCACCTACAGAGAGACAAAGACACAAACAGATGCTGAGTTACTTAAAAAAAAAAAAATTCATCCCTTTCATTTTACTCCCAGCCGAGCATTTTAACTGCATCTGAAAAAGTGTGGACTACTCATGATGAATATGAGGTGCATTCAGTCAATAATGTAAACAGATGAATGCAGACCTGGGTTCCACAGCTGTGGTGACAGCTGAAGCTCATCTAAGTTAGCTACAATAACTGTGGTATTAATGCATGACTTAGGACAGCAGCCACTGAAAATCAGCAGGTCTGGGCCAGGTGTTTAAAGGCGATGTTAACGATTGTAATTAAAAAACTCTTTTTATAAAATTCCGTAGGTATTTCCTCACCATTTGCTTGTCTTTTATTGTGTTGGAAACCGGTCTAATGTGTTTACACAGCCCCCTAGTGTCTGTAATTGAGTAAAAGCTCCAGTATGCTAGGCTCTCTCTCTCTCGGGAGTTGTAACTGAGAGACTGCAAACGTTGAAAAGCACGAACTGACATGAGGATATTGCTCTATTTCTTATTTTAGCTGTTTCGGATCACTTGAGGTGGAAATGTCTCAAAACTCAGGAGAAGGCTAACTGCATTAGCGACAGTGCTACAAATCTAAACAGCTCAAGTTACACATGAGATTCTGGGTGAATTCAGACAGTGAATAAATACTTACAGACAATTTATACCTCAGCTGCGTACAAACAACAGTCATTTATCTCCTCAAACACACTGCTCCACCTTAAAAGATACAGTCGCTTCTTACTCACACACAACGCTCCACCTTAAAAGATACAGTCGCTTCTTACTCAAACACACCGCTCCACATTAAAAGATACAGTCGCTTCTTACTCACATACACCGCTCCACCTTAAAAGATACAGTCGCTTCTTACTCACACACCGCTCCACCTTAAAAGATAAAGTAGCTTCTTACTCACACAAACCACTCCACCTTAAAAGATACAGTCGCTTCTTACTCACACACACCGCTCCACCTTAAAAGATACAGTCGCTTCTTACTCACACACACCGCTCCCCCTTAAAAGATACAGTCGCTTCTTACTCACACACACCGCTCCACCTTAAAAGATACAGTCGCTTCTTACTCACACACACCGCTCCACCTTAAAAGATACAGTCGCTTCTTACTCACACAGCGCTCCACATTAAAAGATACAGTCGCTTCTTACTCACACACAGCACTCCACCTTAAAAGAAACAGTCGCTTCTTACTCACACACACCGCTCCACCTTAAAAGATACAGTCGCTTTTTCTCACACACACCGCCCCACCTTAAAAGATACAGTCGCTTCTTACTCACACACACCGCTCCACCTTAAAAGATACAGTCGCTTCCTACTCACACACACCGCTCCACATTAAAAGATACAGTCGCTTCTTACTCACATACACCGCTCCACCTTAAAAGATACAGTCGCTTCTTACTCACACACCGCTCCACCTTAAAAGATAAAGTAGCTTCTTACTCACACAAACCACTCCACCTTAAAAGATACAGTCGCTTCTTACTCACACACACCGCTCCACCTTAAAAGATACAGTCGCTTCTTACTCACACACACCGCTCCCCCTTAAAAGATACAGTCGCTTCTTACTCACACACACCGCTCCACCTTAAAAGATACAGTCGCTTCTTACTCACACACACCGCTCCACCTTAAAAGATACAGTCGCTTCTTACTCACACAGCGCTCCACATTAAAAGATACAGTCGCTTCTTACTCACACACAGCACTCCACCTTAAAAGAAACAGTCGCTTCTTACTCACACACACCGCTCCACCTTAAAAGATACAGTCGCTTTTTCTCACACACACCGCCCCACCTTAAAAGATACAGTCGCTTCTTACTCACACACACCGCTCCACCTTAAAAGATACAGTCGCTTCCTACTCACACACACCGCTCCACATTAAAAGATACAGTCGCTTCCTACTCACACACACCGCTCCACATTAAAAGATACAGTCGCTTCTTACTCACACACACCGTTCCACCTTAAAAGATACAGTCGCTTCTTACTCACACACACCGTTCCACCTTAAAAGATACAGTCGCTTCTTACTCACACACACCGCCCCACCTTAAAAGATACAGCCGCTTCCTACTCACACACAACACTCCACCTTAAAAGATACAGTCGCTTCTTACTCACACACACCGCTCCACCTTAAAAGTTACAGTCGCTTCTTACTCACACACACCGCTCCACTTTAAAAGATACAGTCGCTTCTTACTCACACACACCGCTCCACCTTAAAAGATACAGTTGCTTCTTACTCACACACACCGCCCCACCTTAAAAGATACAGTCACTTCTTACTCACACACAACGCTTCACCTTAAAAGATACAGTCGCTTCTTACTCACACACACCGCTCCACCTTAAAAGATAAAGTCGCTTCCTACTCACACACACCGCTACACCTTAAAAGATACAGTCGCTTCTTACTCACACACACCGCTCCACCTTAAAAGATACAGTCGCTTCTTACTCACACACACCACTCCACCTTAAAAGATACAGTCGCTTCTTACTCACACACAGCGCTCCACCTTAAAAGATACAGTCGCTTCTTACTCACACACAGCGCTCCACATTAAAAGATACAGTCGCTTCTTACTCACACACAGCGCTCCACCTTAAAAGATACAGTCGCTTCTTACTCACACACACCGCTCCACCTTAAAAGATACAGTCACTTTTTTTCACACACACCGCCCCACCTTAAAAGATACAGTCGCTTCCTACTCACACACACCGCTCCACATTAAAAGATACAGTCGCTTCTTACTCACACACAGCACTCCACATTAAAAGATACAGTCGCTTCTTACTCACACACACCGTTCCACCTTAAAAGATACAGTCGCTTCTTACTCACACACACCGCCCCACCTTAAAAGATACAGCCGCTTCTTACTCACACACACCGCTCCACCTTAAAAGATACAGTCTCTTCCTACTCACACACACCGCTCCACCTTAAAAGATACAGTCGCTTCTTACTCACACACAGCGCTCCACATTAAAAGATACAGTCGCTTCTTACTCACACACACCGCTCCACTTTAAAAGATACAGTCGCTTCTTACTCACACACACCGCTCCACCTTAAAAGATACAGTCGCTTCTTACTCACACACACCGCCCCACCTTAAAAGATACAGTCGCTTCTTACTCACACACACCGCCCCACCTTAAAAGATACAGTCGCTTCTTACTCACACACACCGCCCCACATTAAAAGATACAGTCGCTTCTTACTCACACACACCGCTCCACATTAAAAGATACAGTCGCTTCTTACTCACACACACCGCTCCACATTAAAAGATACAGTCGCTTCTTACTCACACACACCGCTCCACCTTAAAAGATACAGTCGCTTCTTACTCACACACAACACTCCACCTTAAAAGATACAGTCGCTTCTTACTCACACACACCGCTCCACCTTAAACGATACAGTCGCTTCTTACTCACACACACCGCTCCACCTTAAACGATACAGTCGCTTCTTACTCACACACACCGCTCCACATTAAAAGATACAGTCGCTTCTTATTCACACACACCGCCCCACCTTAAAAGATACAGTCGCTTCTTACTCACACACAACACTCCACGTTAAAAGATACAGTCGCTTCTTACTCACACACACCGCTCCACCTTAAACGATACAGTCGCTTCTTACTCACACACAACACTCCACCTTAAAAGATACAGTCGCTTCTTACTCACACACACCGCTCCACCTTAAACGATACAGTCGCTTCTTACTCACACACACCGCTCCACATTAAAAGATACAGTCGCTTCTTACTCACACACACCGCTCCACCTTAAACGATACAGTCGCTTCTTACTCACACACACCGCTCCACCTTAAAAGATACAGTCGCTTCTTACTCACACACACCGCTCCACCTTAAACGATACAGTCGCTTCTTACTCACACACACCGCTCCACATTAAAAGATACAGTCGCTTCTTACTCACACACACCGCTCCACATTAAAAGATACAGTCGCTTCTTACTCACACACACCGCTCCACCTTAAACGATACAGTCGCTTCTTACTCACACACACCGCTCCACCTTAAAAGATACAGTCGCTTCTTACTCACACACACCGCTCCACCTTAAACGATACAGTCGCTTCTTACTCACACACACCGCTCCACCTTAAAAGATACAGTCGCTTCTTACTCACACACACCGCTCCACCTTAAACGATACAGTCGCTTCTTACTCACACACACCGCACCACTTTAAAAGATGTAAAAGCCTCTGAATGTAAACAACCAGAGAGAAGTGGATTCCACAACAAGCATAGAGAGTCCCTTTAATGGGAGAAAGGGTGTCTGCTAGAAGTGTTATTTCTGGCTCCAACAGGGAGCACTGTCCCTGTGGCCTGTGTGGATCCCAATGCCTAGGTGCAGTGACAGGGACACTGTACTGAATAAACTGCGCTGTACTTCAGATTAGACATAAAAACGTCCTGTCTGAGGTCAGTAATGACCCCGGGGCAGTTCCCTGGGGCAGCTGAGGTTTGAATCCACCCTGTGGTCACTCTCTCTGTCCAAACCAGCCCTGTCCCTCCCTCATGTCCTAATCACTGGCATTGGCCTCCACCGAAAATCATGATATAAAACATTCATTTTCTGTAACTACTTCATCCATTCCAGGGAGGAACACTCTCCACTGCAGAAGAGATTTTAGATAGGCAGGTGTCCACATATTTTGGTATATAATATTATAAAAAAAAGTGTATAAATATCAGATCATCTAGAAGTTATTTTCAGGCACGATAACGTCTCCACGAAATCCATAAATGAATGACATTTTTCAATATGTTGTGCAATGAGGAAAGTCAATCAGGATGTGTGCGTGCGTGTGTGTGTGTGTGTGTGTGTGTGTGTTTGATGACTCAGCAAGGAGCCCCATTCTCCCACGTAGGCAGTAAGACCCTCCGCTTTAGTGCACATGTCAATATCGACCCCCAAAAAACCCGCTCCAGTATTAGATTTATAAAAAACAGACTCCAGTAAAACTCCATCCACGTCTATTGAATCAAGATCTCATTTCATTACGTCCTTATAGCCTTAAAGAGATTACCGTAATATGAATTAGAGTGGACATGCTGCGGTCCGGAACACTAAACCGATCCGACAGAGCCAATAATATTTAGACAGGATTATCTATAAACACAGTTATGTGATGGTATCAGTGTTTGACCTCGGAGAGTCAGGGTTAAGGACAGAAAAGACATGCTCTTGGTTTTACTTTTGACCTCTGTTTATTGTGATAAAAGTTATCTCAGGGTTCACGTAGATCAGAGGCTGCTGACCACAGGGCCTCCACAGGGTCCTGGAACAATTGCATCACATCACAAAAGTATTAAAATCAGTATTATTAAAAATACAGTATTAGTAATAAGACTGTCTCCATCTTTCGGGACTAAAGCGATGTCAGAGCCGTGATGAGGCAGCTGCCTTTTCCCTCCCCTTCTTTCATGTGAGGTCTGGCTTTGACGATGTCCAGAGCATTTCATAAGGCACATATGGAGTTTAGATGCTCTTCTGCAAAATAAATATATGCTGTGCTTCCTGCTGCGCTACACACACATATGCACTACACACACTCAGATTTGCACTACACACACTCAGATCTGCGCTACACACACTCAGATCTGCGCTACACACAATCGGATCTGCGCTACACACACTCAGATCTGCGCTACACACACTCAGATTTGCACTACATACACTCAGATCTGCACTACACACACTCAGATCTGCGCTACACACACTCAGATCTGCGCTACACACACTCAGATCTGCGCTACACACAATCGGATCTGCGCTACACACACTCAGATCTGCGCTACACACACTCAGATCTGCGCTACACACAATAGGATCTGCGCTACACACACTTAGATCTGCGCTACACACACTCAGATCTCCGCTACGCACACTCAGATCTGCGCTACGCATACTCAGATCTCCGCTACACACACTCATATCTGCGCTACACACACTCAGATCTGTGGTACACACACTCAGATCTCTGCTACACACACTCAGATCTGCGCTACACACACTCAGATCTCCGCTACGCACACTCAGATCTGCGCTACGCATACTCATATCTGCGCTACACACACTCATATCTGCGCTACACACACTCAGATCTGCGCTACACACACTCAGATCTGCGCTACACACACTCAGATTTGCACTACATACACTCAGATCTGCGCTACACACACTCAGATCTGCGCTACACACAATCGGATCTGCGCTACACACACTCAGATCTGTGCTACACACACTCAGATCTGCGCTACACACACTCAGATTTGCACTACATACACTCAGATCTGCGCTACACACACTCAGATCTGCGCTACACACAATCGGATCTGCGCTACACACACTTAGATCTGCGCTACACACACTCAGATCTCCGCTACGCACACTCAGATCTGCGCTACGCATACTTAGATCTCCGCTACACACACTCATATCTGAGCTACACACACTCAGATCTGTGGTACACACACTCAGATCTCTGCTACACACACTCAGATCTATGCTACACACACTCAAATCTCTGCTACACACACTCAGATCTGTGCTACACACACTCAGATCTCTGCTACACACACTCAGATCTCTGCTACACACACTCAGATCTCTGCTACACACACTCAGATCTGTGCTACGCACACTCAGATCTGCGCTACGCACACTCAGATCTGTGCTACACACACTCAGATCTCTGCTACACACACTCAGATCTCTGCTACACACACTCAGATCTGTGGTACACACACTCAGATCTCTGCTACACACACTCAGATCTGTGGTACACACACTCAGATCTCTGCTACACACACTCAGATCTGTGCTACGCACACTCAGATCTGCGCTACGCACACTCAGATCTGTGCTACGCACACTCAGATCTGCACTACTCACACTCAAATCTCTGGTACACACACTCAGATCTGCGCTACACACACTCTGATCTGTGCTACACACACTCTGATCTGTGCTACACACACCTGGATTTGTGATACAGACACTCAGATCTGCACTACACACACTCAGATCTGTGCTACACACACACATATGCACTACACACACTCATACTTGTGCTACACACACACAAATGCACTACACACACTCAGATTTATGCTACATACACACATATGCACTACACACACTCAAATATGCACTACACACACTCATACTTGTGCTACACACACATGTATGCACTACACACACATAAGCACTACTCACCCTCAGATTCATGCTACATACACACATATGCACTACACACACTCAGATCTGCGCTACACACACTCAGATCTGTGCTACACACACTCAGATCTGTGCTACACACACTCAGATTTGTGAAACACACACGCGGATCTGTGCAACATACACTCAGAAATGCACTACACTCACTCATAATTTTGCTACACACACACATATGCACTACACACATTCATACTTGTGCTACACACACACATGTGCACAACACACACTCAGATATGCACTACACACACTCATACGTGTGCTACACACACACACATATGCACTACACACACTCAAATATGCACTACACACACTCATACTTGTGCTACACACACATATGCACTACACACACTCATACTTGTGCTACACACACATATATGCACTACACACCCATATGTGATACACACACTTAGATCTGTGCTACACACACTCAGATTTGCGCTACACACACTCATACTTGTGCTACACACACACATGTGCACAACACACACTCATACGTGTGCTACACACACACACATATGCACTACACACACTCAAATATGCACTACACACACTCATACTTGTGCTACACACACATATATGCACTACACACACATAAGCACTACTCACATTCAGATTCATGCTACATACACACATATGCACTACACACTCATACTTGTGCTATACACACATATGCACTACACACACTCATACTTGTGCTAAACACACATATATGCACTACACACACATATGCGATACACACACTCAGATCTGTGCTACATACACTCAGATCTGCGCTACACACACTCAGATCTGCGCTACACACACTCAAATCTCTGCTACACACACTCAGATCTGTGCTACACACACTCAGATCTCTGCTACACACACTCAGATCTGCGCTACACACACTCATATCTGCACTACTCACACTCAAATCTCTGGTACACACACTCAGATCTGCGCTACACACACTCTGATCTGTGCTACACACACTCTGATCTGTGCTACACACACCTGGATTTGTGATACAGACACTCAGATCTGCACTACACACACTCAGATCTGTGCTACACACACTCTGATCTGTGCTACACACACCTGGATTTGTGATACAGACACTCAGATCTGCACTACACACACTCAGATCTGTGCTACACACACACATATGCACTACACACACTCATACTTGTGCTACACACACATATATGCACTACACACACATAAGCACTACTCACATTCAGATTCATGCTACATACACACATATGCACTACACACACTCATACTTGTGCTATACACACATATGCACTACACACACTCATACTTGTGCTACACACACATATATGCACTACACACACATATGCGATACACACACTCAGATTTGCGCTACACACACTCGGATCTGCCCTACACACACTCAGATCTGTGCTACATACACTCACATCTGCGCTACACACACTCAGATCTGCGCTACACACACTCAGATCTGTGCTATACACACTCAGATCTGTGCTACACACACTCAGATCTGCGTTACACACACTCAGATCTGCGCTACACACACATTCAGATCTGTGCTACACACACTCAGATCTGCGCTACACACACTCAGATCTGTGCTACACACACTCAGATCTGTGCTACACACACTCAGATTTGTGAAACACACACGCGGATCTGTGCAACATACATTTAGAAATGCACTACACTCACTCATAATTTTGCTACACACACACATATGCACTACACACACTCATACCTGTGCTACACACAAATATATGCACTACACACACACATATGCACTACACACACTCAGATATGCACTACACACACTCAGATCTGTGCTACACAAACTCAGATTTGTGAAACACACACACTCAGATTTGCGCTACACACACTCTGATCTGTGAAACACACACTCAAATATGCGATACACACACTCAGATCTGTGCTACATACACTCAGATCTGCGCTACACACACTCAGATCTGCGCTACACACACTCAAATCTCTGCTACACACACTCAGATCTGTGCTACACACACTCAGATCTGCGCTACACACACTCAGATCTGCGCTACACACACTCAAATCTCTGCTACACACACTCAGATCTGTGCTACACACACTCAGATCTCTGCTACACACACTCAGATCTGCGCTACACACACTCATATCTGCACTACTCACACTCAAATCTCTGGTACACACACTCAGATCTGCGCTACACACACTCTGATCTGTGCTACACACACTCTGATCTGTGCTACACACACCTGGATTTGTGATACAGACACTCAGATCTGCACTACACACACTCAGATCTGTGCTACACACACACATATGCACTACACACACTCATACTTGTGCTACACACACATATATGCACTACACACACATAAGCACTACTCACATTCAGATTCATGCTACATACACACATATGCACTACACACACTCATACTTGTGCTATACACACATATGCACTACACACACTCATACTTGTGCTACACACACATATATGCACTACACACACATATGCGATACACACACTTAGATCTGTGCTACACACACTCAGATTTGCGCTACACACACTCGGATCTGCCCTACACACACTCAGATCTGCGCTACACACACTCAGATCTGTGCTATACACACTCAGATCTGTGCTACACACACTCAGATCTGCGCTACACACACTCAGATTTGCGCTAAACACACTCAGATTTGCACTACACACACTCAGATCTGCGTTACACACACTCAGATTTGTGAAACGCACACTCGGATATGTGCTACACATACTCAGATCTGTGCTACACACACACAGACTTACACTTCACACACTCAGATCTGCGCTACACACACTCAGATCTGTGCTACACACACTCAGATCTGTGCTACACACACTCAGATCTGCGCTACACACACTCAGATCTGTGCTACACACACTCAGATTTGTGAAACACACACGCGGATCTGTGCAACATACACTCAGAAATGCACTACACTCACTCATAATTTTGCTACACACACACATATGCACTACACACACTCATACCTGTGCTACACACAAATATATGCACTACACACACACATATGCACTACACACACTCAGATATGCACTACACACACTCAGATCTGTGCTACACAAACTCAGATTTGTGAAACACACACACTCAGATTTGCGCTACACACACTCTGATCTGTGCTACACACACTCACATCTGCGCTACACACACTCAGATCTCTGCTACACACATTCAGATTTGTGATACACACACTCAGATCGGCTCTACACACCCTCAGATTTGCGCTACACACACTCAGATCTGTGCTACGCATACTCAGATCTGCGCTACACACACTCACATCTGCGATACAAACAATTAGATCTGCGCTACACACACTCAGATCTCTGCTACACACACTCAGATTTGTGATACACACACTCAGACTTGTGATACACACATTCAGTTCTGTGCTACACACATTCAGATTTGCGCAACACACACTCAGATCTGTGCTACATACACTGAGATTTGTCATGCACACACTCAGATCTTTCGCTACACACTCAGATTTGCGCTACACACACCGAGATCTGTGCTACACACACTTAGGTCTGCGCTACACACACCAAAATCTGTGCTACACACACTCAGATTTGTGATACAAACACTCAGATTTGTGATACACACACTCACATCTGCGCTACACAATCAGATTTGTGCTACACACACTCAGATTTGTGATACACACACTCAGATCTGTGCGACACACTCAGATTTGTGATACACACACTCAGATCTGTGCTACACACTCAGATGTGCTCTACACACACTCAGATGTGCGCTACACACACTCAGATTTGCACTACACACACTTGGATCTGTGCTACACACACTCGGATCTGTGCTACACACACTCAGATTTGCGCTACAATCTCAGATCTGTGCTACACACACTCAGATCTGCGTTACACACACTCAGATTTGTGAAACACACACTCGGATATGCGCAACACACACTCGTATCTGTACTACACATACGCAGACTAACACTACACACACTCGGATCTGTGCTACACATACTCAGATCTGTGCTACACACACTCAGACTTACACTACACACACTCAGACTTAGACTACACACACACAGATCTGCGCTACTCACACTAAGGTCTGCGCTACACACACTCGGATATTCGCTACACACACTTGGATCTCTGTTACACACACTCGGATCTTTGCTACACACACTCGGATCTGTGCTACACACTCAGATTTGCGCTACACACACTCAGATTTGCGCTAAACACACTCAGATTTGCACTACACACACTCAGATCTGCGTTACACACACTCAGATTTGTGAAACGCACACTCGGATATGTGCTACACATACTCAGATCTGTGCTACACACACACAGACTTACACTTCACACACTCAGATCTGTGCTACACACACTTAGAGTTGCACTACACACACTAGGATCTGTGCTACACACACTTGGATCTGTGTTACACACACTCAGATCTGCACTACACACACTCAGATCTGTGCTACACACACTCAGATTTGCGCTACAATCTCAGATCTGTGCTAAACCCACTCAGATCTGCGTTACACACACTCAGATATGTGAAACACACACTCGGATATGCGCTACACACACTCAGATCTGTGCTACACATACGCAGACTTACACTACACACACTCAGACTTACACCACACACACTCAGATCTGCGCTACACACACTCGGATATTCGCTACACACACTTGGATCTCTGTTACACACACTCGGATCTTTGCTACACACACTCGGATCTGTGCTACACACTCAGATTTGCGCTACACACACTCAGATTTGTGCTAAACACACTCAGATTTGCACTACACACACTCGGATCTGTGCTACACACACTCAGATCTGCGTTACACACACTCAGATTTGTGAAACGCACACTCGGATATGTGCTACACACACTCAGATTTGCGCTACAATCTCAGATCTGTGCTACACACACTCAGATCTGCGTTACACACACTCAGATTTGTGAAACACACACTCGGATATGCGCAACACACACTCGTATCTGTACTACACATACGCAGACTAACACTACACACACTCGGATCTGTGCTACACATACTCAGATCTGTGCTACACACACTCAGACTTACACTACACACACTCAGACTTAGACTACACACACACAGATCTGCGCTACTCACACTAAGGTCTGCGCTACACACACTCGGATATTCGCTACACACACTTGGATCTCTGTTACACACACTCGGATCTTTGCTACACACACTCGGATCTGTGCTACACACTCAGATTTGCGCTACACACACTCAGATTTGCGCTAAACACACTCAGATTTGCACTACACACACTCAGATCTGCGTTACACACACTCAGATTTGTGAAACGCACACTCGGATATGTGCTACACATACTCAGATCTGTGCTACACACACACAGACTTACACTTCACACACTCAGATCTGCGCTACACACACTCAGATCTGTGCTACACACACTTAGAGTTGCACTACACACACTAGGATCTGTGCTACACACACTTGGATCTGTGTTACACACACTCAGATCTGCACTACACACACTCAGATCTGTGCTACACACACTCAGATTTGCGCTACAATCTCAGATCTGTGCTAAACCCACTCAGATCTGCGTTACACACACTCAGATATGTGAAACACACACTCGGATATGCGCTACACACACTCAGATCTGTGCTACACATACGCAGACTTACACTACACACACTCAGACTTACACCACACACACTCAGATCTGCGCTACACACACTCGGATATTCGCTACACACACTTGGATCTCTGTTACACACACTCGGATCTTTGCTACACACACTCGGATCTGTGCTACACACTCAGATTTGCGCTACACACACTCAGATTTGTGCTAAACACACTCAGATTTGCACTACACACACTCGGATCTGTGCTACACACACTCAGATCTGGGTTACACACACTCAGATTTGTGAAACGCACACTCGGATATGTGCTACACATACTCAGATCTGTGCTACACACACTTAGAGTTGCACTACACACACTCGGCTCTGTGCTACACATACGCAGACTCACACTACACACACTCAGACTTACACCACACACACTCAGATCTGCGCTACACACACTCAGATCTTCGCTACACACACTCAGATCTTCGCTACACACACTCGGATTTGTGCTACACACACTCAGGTCTGCGCTACACACACCGAGATCTGTGCTACACACACTTAGGTCTGTGCTACACACACCGAAATCTGTGCTACACACACTCAGATTTGTGATACAAACACTCAGATTTGTGATACACACACTCAGATCTGCGCTACACATACTCAGATTTGCACTACACACACTCAGATTTGCGCTACACACTCAGATTTGTGATACACACACTCAGATCTGTGCGACACACCCAGATGTGCTCTACACACACTCAGATTTGCGCTACACTCTCAGATTTGTGATACACACACTCAGATCTGTACTACACACTCAGATGTGCTCTACACACACTCAGATTTGTACTACACAAACTCAGATTTGCGCTACACACACTCAGATTTGTGCTACACACGCTCAGATCTTCGCTACACACACTCAGATCTGTGCTACACACACTCCGATCTGTGCTACACACACTCAGATGTGCGCTACACACACTCGGATTTGTGTTCCACACACTCAGATCTGCGCTCCAGACACTCAGATCTGTGCTACACACACTCAGCTCTGCACTACACACTCAGATCTGTGCTACACACACACAGACTTACACTACACACACTCAGATCTGTGCAACACTCACTCAGACTTACACTACACACAATCGGATCTGTGTTCCACACACTCAGATCTGCGCTCCAGACACTCAGATCTGTGCTACACACACTCAGATTTGCACTACACATACACGGATCTGTGCTACACACAATCAGATCTGTGCTACACACACTCGGATCTGTGCTACACACACTCAGATCTGCCCTATGCATACTCAGATGTTCGCTACACATTCATTTCTGTGCTACACACACTTAGATTTGCACTACACACACTTCGATCTGTGCTACACACACTCAGATCTGTGCTACACACACTCAGATCTGTGCTACACACACGCAGACTTACACTACACACACTCAGACCTGCGCTACACACACTCAGATCTGCGCTATACACAAACTCAGATTTGTGAAACACACACACTCACATCTGCGATACACACACTTAGATCTGTGCTACACACACTCAGATTTGCGCTACACACACTCGGATCTGCCCTTCACACACTCAGATCTGCGCTACACACACTCAGATCTGTGCTACACACACTCAGATTTGCGCTACAATCTCAGATCTGTACTAAACCCACTCAGATCTGCGTTACACACACTCAGATATGTGAAACACACACTCGGATATGCGCTACACACACTCAGATCTGTGCTACACATACGCAGACTTACACTACACACACTCAGACTTACACCACACACACTCAGATCTGCGCTACACACACTCAGATCTTCGCTACACACACTCAGATCTTCGCTACACACACTCGGATTTGTGCTACACACACTCAGGTCTGCGCTACACACACCGAGATCTGTGCTACACACACTTAGGTCTGTGCTACACACACCGAAATCTGTGCTACACACACTCAGATTTGTGATACAAACACTCAGATTTGTGATACACACACTCAGATCTGCGCTGCATAATCAGATTTGCACTACACACACTCAGATTTGCGCTACACACTCAGATTTGTGATACACACACTCAGATCTGTGCGACACACCCAGATGTGCTCTACACACACTCAGATTTGCGCTACACTCTCAGATTTGTGATACACACACTCAGATCTGTGCTACACACTCAGATGTGCTCTTCACACACTCAGATTTGCGCTACACACTCAGATTTGTGATACACACACTCAGATCTGTGCTACACACACTCAGATTTGTGCTACACACACTCAGATTTGCGCTACACACACTCAGATTTGTGCTACACACACTGAGATTTGCGCTACACACACTCAGATTTGTGATACACACACTCAGATCTGTGCTACACACACTCAGATGTGCTCTACACACTCAGATCTGTGCTACACACACTTGGATCTGTGCTACACACACTCGGATCTGTGCTACACACACTCAGATTTGCGCTACAATCTCAGATCTGTGCTACTCACACTCAGATCTGCGTTACACACACTCAGATTTGTGAAACACACACTCGGATATGCGCAACACACACTCGTATCTGTACTACACATACGCAGACTTACACTACCCACACTCTGATCTGTGCTACACACACTCAGATCTGTGCTACACACACTCAGATCTGTGCTACACACACTCAGACTTACACTACAAACACACAGATCGGCGCTACTCACACTCGGATCTGTGCTACACACTTGGATCTGTGTTACACACACTCAGATCTGCACTACACACACACGGATCTGTGCTACACACACTCAGATTTGCGCTACACACATTCGGATCTGTGCTACACACACTTGGATCTGTGTTACACACACTCAGATCTGCACTACACACACTCAGATCTGCGTTACTCACACTCAAATTTGTGAAACACACACTCGGATATGCGCTGCACACACTCAGATCTGTGCTACACATACGCAGACTTACACTACACACACTCAGACTTACACCACACACACTCAGATCTGCGCTACACACACTCAGACTTACACCACACACTCAGATCTGCGCTACACACATTCAGATCTGCGCTACACACACTCAGAACTTCACTACACACACTCAGATCTGTTCTACACACACTCGGACCTGTGCTACACACACTCGGATCTGTGCTACACACACTCAGATTTGCACTACACACACACGGATCTGTGCTACACACACTCAGATTTGCGCTACAATCTCAGATCTGCGCTACACACACTCAGATCTGTGGTACACACACTCAGATCTGTGGTACACACACTTAGATTTGCACTACACACACTCGGATCTGTGCTACACACACTTGGATCTGTGTTACACACACTCAGATCTGCACTACACACACTCAGATCTGTGCTACACACACTCAGATATGTGAAACACACACTCGGATATGCGCTACACACATTCAGATCTGTGCTACAAATACGCAGACTTACACTACACACACTCAGACTTACACCACACACACTCAGATCTGCGCTACACACACTCAGATCTTCGCTACACACACTCAGATCTGTGCTACACACACTCCGATCTGTGCTACACACACTCAGATGTGCGCTACACACACTCGGATTTGTGTTCCACACACTCAGATCTGCGCTCCAGACACTCAGATCTGTGCTACACACACTCAGCTCTGCGCTACACACTCAGATCTGTGCTACACACACACAGACTTACACTACACACACTCAGATCTATGCAACACACACTCAGACTTACACTACACACAATCGGATCTGTGTTCCACACACTCAGATCTGCGCTCCAGACACTCAGATCTGTGCTACACACACTCAGATTTGCACTACACATACACGGATCTGTGCTACACACAATCAGATCTGTGCTACACACACTCAGATCTGCCCTATGCATACTCAGATGTTCGCTACACATTCATTTCTGTGCTACACACACTTAGATTTGCACTACACACACTTCGATCTGTGCTACACACACTCAGATCTGTGCTACACACACGCAGACGTACACTACACACACTCAGACCTGCGCTACACACACTCAGATCTGCGCTATACA
The DNA here is from genome assembly GCF_029633855.1 of Hoplias malabaricus. Lineage (NCBI taxonomy): Eukaryota > Metazoa > Chordata > Actinopteri > Characiformes > Erythrinidae > Hoplias > Hoplias malabaricus. The sequence continues at coordinate 45,463,961 of NC_089807.1, forward strand.
CAAACTCAGATTTGTGAAACACACACACTCACATCTGCGATACACACACTTAGATCTGTGCTACACACACTCAGATTTGCGCTACACACACTCGGATCTGCCCTTCACACACTCAGATCTGTGCTACACACACTCAGATCTGCGCTACACACACTCAGATCTGCGCTACACACACTCAGATCTGTGCTACACACACTCAGATTTGTGAAACACACACTCGGATCTGTGCAACACACACTCAGAAATGCACTACACACACTCATACATTTGCTACACACACACATATGCACTACACACACTCATACCTGTTCTACACACACATATATGCACTACACACACTCAAGATATGCACTATACACACTCATACTTGTGCTACACACACACATGTGCACAACACACACTCAGATATGCACTACACACACTCAGATCTGTGCTACACACACTCAGATTTGCACTACAATCTCAGATCTGTGGTACACACACTCAGATCTGCGTTACACACACTCAAATATGTGAAACACACACTCGGATATGCGCTACACACACTCAGATCTGCGCTACACACACTCAGACTTACACCACACACACAGATCTGTGCTACACACACTCAGATCTGCGCTACACACACTCAGAACTTCACTACACACACTCAGATCTGTGCTACACACACTCGGATCTGTGCTACACACACTCGGATCTGTGCTACACACACTCAGATGTGCGCTACACACACTCGGATTTGTGTTCCACACACTCAGATCTGCGCTCCAGACACTCAGATCTGTGCTACACACACTCAGATTTGCACTACACACACACGGATCTGTGCTACACACACTCAGATTTGCGCTACAATCTCAGATCTGTGCTACACACACTCAGATCTGCGTTACACACACTCAGATTTGTGAAATACACACTCGGATATGTGCTACACATACTCAGATCTGCGCTACACACACTCAGATCTGTGGTACACACACTTAGATTTGCACTACACACACTCGGATCTGTGCTACACACACTTGGATCTGTGTTACACACACTCAGATCTGCACTACACACACTCAGATCTGCGTTACACACACTCAGATATGTGAAACACACACTCGGATATGCGCTACACACATTCAGATCTGTGCTACAAATACGCAGACTTACACTACACACACTCAGATCTGCCCTATGCATACTCAGATGTTCGCTACACACTCATTTCTGTGCTACACACACTTAGATTTGCACTACACACACTTCGATCTGTGCTACACACACTCAGATCTGTGCTACACACACGCAGACTTACACTACACACACTCAGACCTGCGCTACACACACTCAGATCTGCGCTATACAAAAACTCAGATTTGTGAAACACACACACTCACATCTGCGATACACACACTTAGATCTGTGCTACACACACTCAGATCTGCGCTACACACACTCAGATCTGCGCTACACACACTCAGATCTGTGATACACACACTCAGATTTGTGAAACACACACTCGGATCTGTGCAACACACACTCAGAAATGCACTACACACACTCAGAAATGCACTACACACACTCATACTTTTGCTACACACACACATATGCACTACACACACTCAAGATATGCACTATACACACTCATACTTGTGCTACACACACACATGTGCACTACACACACTCACATTTAGGCTACACACACACACATATGCACTACACACACTCATATATGCACTACACACACTAATACTAGTGCTACACACACACATATGCACTAAACACACTCAGATATGCACTACACACACTCAGATCTGTGCTACACAAACTCAGATTTGTAAAACACACACACTCAGATTTGCGCTACACACACTCAGATCTCTGCTACACACATTCAGATTTGTGATACACACACTCAGATCGGCTCTACACACCCTCAGATTTGCTCTACACACACTCAGATCTGTGCTACGCATACTCAGATCTGTGCTACACACACTCAGATCTGTGCTACACACACTCAGATCTCTGCTACACACACTCAGATTTGTGATACACACACTCAGACTTGTGATACACACACTCAGTTCTGTGCTACACACATTCAGATTTGCACAACACACACTCAGATCTGTGCTACACACACTTAGGTCTGCGCTACACACACCGAAATCTGTGCTACACACACTCAGATTTGTGATACAAACACTCAGATTTGTGATACACACACTCAGATCTGCGCTACAAAATCAGATTTGTGCTACACACACTCAGATCTGTGCTACACACACTCAGATGTGCTCTACACACTCAGATCTGCACTACACACACTCAGATATGTGCTACACACACTCAGATTTGTACTACACACACATGGATCTGTGCTACACACACTCAGATTTGCGCTACAATCTCAGATCTGTGCTAGACACACTCAGATCTGCGTTACACACACTCAGATATGTGAAACACACACTCGGATATGCGCTACACACATTCAGATCTGTGCTACAAATACGCAGACTTACACCACACACACTCAGATCTGCGCTACACAAACTCAGATTTACACCACACACAGTCAGATCTGCGCTACACACACTCAGATCTTTGCTACACACACTCAGATCTTTGCTACACACACTCAGATCTGTGCTACACACACTCGGATCTGCGCTACACACACTCGGATTTGTGTTCCATACACTCAGATCTGCCCTATGCATACTCAGATGTTCGCTACACACTCATTTCTGTGCTACACACACTTCGATCTGTGCTACACACACTCAGATCTGTGCTACACACACGCAGACTTACACTACACACACTCAGACCTGCGCTACACACACTCAGATCTGCGCTATACACAAACTCAGATTTGTGAAACACACACACTCACATCTGCGATACACACACTTAGATCTGTGCTACACACACTCAGATTTGCGCTACACACACTCGGATCTGCCCTTCACACACTCAGATCTGTGCAACACACACTCAGAAATGCACTACACACACTCAGAAATGCACTACACACACTCATACTTTTGCTACACACACACATATGCACTACACACACTCATACCTGTTCTACACACACATATATGCACTACACACACTCAACATATGCACTATACACACTCATACTTGTGCTACACACACACATATGCACTACACACACTCATATATGCACTAAACACACTAATACTAGTGCTACACACACACATATGCACTAAACACACTCAGATATGCACTACACACACTCAGATCTGTGCTACACAAACTCAGATTTGTAAAACACACACACTCAGATTTGCGCTACACAGACTCAGATCTCTGCTACACACCCTCAGATTTGCGCTACACACACTCAGATCTGTGCTACGCATACTCAGATCTGTGCTACACACACTCACATCTGCGATACAAACAATTAGATCTGCGCTAAACACACTCAGATCTCTGCTACACACACTCAGATTTGTGATACACACACTCAGACTTGTGATACACACACTCAGTTCTGTGCTACACACATTCAGATTTGCGCAACACACACTCAGATCTGTGCTACATACACTGAGATTTGTCATGCACACACTCAGATCTGCGCTACACACTCAGATTTGCGCTACACACACCGAGATCTGTGCTACACACACTTAGGTCTGCGCTACACACACCGAAATCTGTGCTACACACACTCAGATTTGTGATACAAACACTCAGATTTGTGATACACACACTCAGATTTGTGATACACACACTCAGATCTGCGCTACACAATCAGATCTGTGCTACACACACTCAGATTTGTGCTACACACACTCAGATTTGTGATACACACACTCAGATTTGTGCTACACACCCAGATGTGCTCTACACACACTCAGATTTGTGCTACACACCCAGATGTGCTCTACACACACTCAGATTTGCGCTACACACTCAGATTTGTGCTACACACTCAGATGTGCTCTACACACACTCAGATTTGTGCTACACACACTCAGATTTGTGCTACACACACTCAGATTTGCACTACACACTCAGATTTCTGATACACACACTCGGATCTGTGCTACACACACTTGGATCTATGCTACACACACTCAGATTTGCGCTACAATCTAAAATCTGTGCTACACACCCTCAGATTTGCGCTACACACACTCACATTTGCGATACAAACAATTAGATCTGCGCTACACACACTCAGATCTCTGCTACACACACTCAGATTTGTGATACACACACTCAGACTTGTGATACACACACTCAGTTCTGTGCTACACACATTCAGATTTGCGCAACACACACTCAGATCTGTGCTACATACACTGAGATTTGTCATGCACACACTCAGATCTGCGCTACACACTCAGATTTGCGCTACACACACCGAGATCTGTGCTACACACACTTAGGTCTGCGCTACACACATCGAAATCTGTGCTACACACACTCAGATTTGTGATACAAACACTCAGATTTGTGATACACACACTCAGATCTGCGCTACACAATCAGATTTGTGCTACACACACTCAGATTTGTGATACACACACTCAGATTTGCGCTACACACACTCAGATTTGTGATACACACACTCAGATCTGTGCGACACACCCAGATGTGCTCTACACACACTCAGATTTGCGCTACACACTCAGATTTGTGATAAACACACTCAGATCTGTGCTACATACTCAGATGTGCTATACACACACTCAGATTTGTGCTACACACACTCAGATTTGCGCTACACGCACTCAGATTTGCGCTACACACTCAGATTTCTGATACAAACACTCAGATTTGCGCTACACACACTCAGATTTGCGCTACACACACTGAGATTTGCGCTACACACACTGAGATTTGTGATACACACACTCAGGTCTGTGCTACACACTCAGATGTGCTCTACACACTCATTTCTGTGCTACACACACTCAGATTTGCACTACACACACTTGGATCTGTGCTACACACACTCGGATCTGTGCTACACACACTCAGATTTGCACTACACACACTTCGATCTGTGCTACACACACTCAGAATTGCGGTACAATCTCAGATCTGTGCTACACACACTCAGATCTGCGTTACACACACTCAGATTTGTGAAACACACACTCGGATATGCGCGACACACACTCAAATCTGTGCTACACACACTCAGATTTGCGCTACAATCTCAGATCTGTGCTACACACACTCAGATCTGCATTACACACACTCAGATTTGTGAAACACACACTCGGATATGCGCAACACACACTCGTATCTGTACTACACATACGCAGACTAACACTACACACACTCGGATCTGTGCTACACACACTCAGATCTGTGCTACACACACTCAGACTTACACTACACACACTCAGACTTAGACTACAGACACACAGATCTGCGCTACTCACACTCAGGTCTGCGCTACACACACTCGGATCTTCGCTACACACACTAGGATGTCTGTTACACACACTCGGATCTGTGCTACACACACTCGGATTTGTGCTACACACACTCAGATTTGCGCTACACACACTCAGATTTGCGCTACACACACACTCAGATTTGCACAACACACACTCGTATCTGTACTACACATACGCAGACTAACACTACACACACTCGGATCTGTGCTACACACACTCAGATCTGTGCTACACACACTCAGACTTACACTACACACACTCAGACTTAGACTACAGACACACAGATCTGCGCTACTCACACTCAGGTCTGCGCTACTCACACTCAGGTCTGCGCTACACACACTCGGATCTTCGCTACACACACTAGGATGTCTGTTACACACACTCAGATTTGTGCTACACACTCATTTCTGTGCTACACACACTTAGATTTGCACTACAAACACTGTAGATCTGAGCTACACACACTCGTATCTGTGCTACACACACTCAGATCTGCGCTACGCATACTCAGATGTGCGCTACACACACTCAGATTTACGCTACACACACTCAGATTTGCGCTACACACATATCTGTGCTACACACACTTAGATTTGCACTACAAACACTCGGATCTGTGCTACACACACTCAGATTTGTGAAACACATACTCGGATATGCGCTATACACAATCAGATATGTGCTATACACACGCAGACTTACACTACACACACTCAGATCTGTGCTACACACACTCAGATCTGTGCAACACACACTCAGACTTACACTACACACAATCGGATCTGTGCTACACACACTCAAATCTGTGCTACACACACGTGGATCTGCGCTACACACACACGGATCTGTGCTACACACACTCAGATTTGCGATACACACACTCGGATCTGTGCTACACACACTTGGATCTGCGTTTCACACACTCAGATTTGTGAAACACACACTCGGATATGTGCTACACACACTCAGATCTGTGCTACACACACTTAGATTTGCACTACACACACTCAGATCTGTGCTACACACACTCAGATTTGCACTACACACACACGTATCTGTGCTACACACACTCAGATCTGTGCTACACACACTTAGATTTGCACTACACACACTCAGATCTGTGCTACACACACTCAGATTTGCACTACACACACACGTATCTGTGCTACACACACTCAGATTTGCGCTACAATCTCAGATCTGTGCTATACACACTCAGATCTGCGTTACACACACTCAGATATGTGAAACACACACTCGGATATGCGCTACACACACTCAGATCTGTGCTACACACACTCGGATCTGTGCTACACATACTCAGATGTACGCTACACACACTCAGATTTGTGTTCCACACACTTAGATCTGCGCTACACACACTCAGATGTGCTCTACACACTCATTTCTGTGCTACACACACTCAGATCTGTGTTAAAAACACTCAGATTTGCGCTACACACACTCGGATCTGCGCTACACACACTCAGATCTGTGCTACACACACTCAGATCTGCGCTAACCATACTCGGATTTGTGATAAACACACGCAGATTTCTGATACACACACTCATCTCTGGGCTATACACACTCAGATTTGTGATACACACACTCAGATCTGCGCTACACACACTCAGATTTGTGATACACACACTCAGATCTGCGCTACACACACTGAGATCTGTACTACACACACTCAGATTTGTGATACACACACTCAGCTCTGGGATATACACACTCAAATCTGTGCTACAGACACTCAGATCTGTGCTACACACACTCGGATCTGTGCTACACACACTCAGATCTGCGCTACACACACACAGATTTGCGCTACACACACACAGATTTGTGCTACACACACTCAGATCTGCGCAACACACACTCGTATCTGTGCTACACACACTCAGATCTGCGCTACACACACTGAGATCTGTGCTGCACACACTCAGATCTGCGCAACGCACACTCGTATCTGTGCTACACAAACTCAGATCTGCGCTACACACACTGAGATCTGTGCTACACACACTCAGATCTGGACAACGCACACTCAAATTTGTGCTAAACACACTCAGATTTGTGCTACACACACTCAGATTTGCAATACACACACTCGGATCTGTGCTACACACACTCAGATCTGCGCTATGCACACTCAGATTTGTGCTACACACACTCAGATTTGCGCAACACACACTCGTATCTGTGCTACACACACTCAGATCTGCGCTACAGACACTCAGATTTGCACAACACACACTCGTATCTGTGCTACACACACTCAGATCTGCGCTACACACACTCAGATTTGCGCAACACACACTCAGATTTGCGCAACGCACACTCGTATCTGTGCTACACACACTCAGATCTGTGCTACACCCACTCAGATTTGCGCAACACACTCAGATTTGCGCAACACACACTAAGATTTGCGCAACACACTCGTATCTGTGCTACACATACTCGGATCTGTGCTACACAAACTCAGATTTGCGCCACACACACTCAGATTTGCGCCACACACACTCAGATTTGCGCCACACACACTCCGATCTGTGCTACACACTCAGGTCTGCGCTACACACACAGATTTGCAGTATACACACTCGGATCTGTGCTACACACACTCAGGTCTGCGCTACACACACAGATTTGCACTATACACACTCGGATCTGTGCTACACACACTCAGAATTGCACTACACACACTCGGATCTGTGCTACACACACTCAGATTTGCGATGTTCATTCTCCAGTATATTCTGAATGTTCTGAATTGTACAAACCATATGTCTCGGCTTCCACTCAAACCCGAGGTCAGTGTAGAACCAGACCAGATTGTGTGTGTGTGTGTGTGTGTGTGTGTGTTAACCATTGTTAAACCACAGAGTGCAGGGTGAGTTATGCAGTTTGTAAATTATCATTGCTTGTTTATTTCCAACTGATATAGAAGGTACAGCTCAAACATAACATCGCCTACCTTTACAAACACTCTGCATGTCAATTAAAGAGACCTCCATTCATTTCCCCCTAGTGTGTGTGTGTGTGTAAGTGTGTGTGTGAGTTTAAATCAGCATAAAGCCTAAGCTGAAACAATAAAGACATGCACCAGCCCCGTTGTTATTTACTGCATTATTCACTGAAGAAACTACACAACTGACCTCAGAGCAGCGTGGGAGACAGAGCTGCTAACACCGCAGGGTGCAGGATGACATCATCGTCACTTCTTTAACATGCAGCAGTATGTGTGTTTGTGTGTGTGTATTTGTGTGTGTATTTGTGTGTGTACAATGTAAAAGGTGAATGTGTCTGTAATCCTGCAGCGATCGCAGAGAAAGAGTTAGAGTCTGCAGCAGAGTTCAGCATCCGCAACACACACACACACACACACACACACGCACACACGCACACACACACGCACACATGCACACACACACACACACACACACACACACACACCATTCAGCATCACTGGTTTTATTGCTTTTACTTTAGTGAGAGGGTGGGGGAGAGGGAGAGAGAGAGAGAGAGAGAGAGAGAGAGAGAGAGAGAGATGCCCCTCCCCTCAGGCTGTCACAATTTACCCAGAATGCTCCACCCCACACAAAGACAGGAGAGGTGTGACCAATCACAGACAAGCTCACTTTTTCCTCCTTCTATACAGCTCTCTCTCTCTCTCTCTCTCTCATGCTGGTGGGTGTCTGGATTCGTAGTCATGGAAACGCATCCCAGTGGCTCCCTCTTCTATCACTCCCTCTTTCTGTACTTCTCTCTCTCTGTTTCCCATGCTCAAGCCTCTCTTTCTTCTTTTTTTCTCTCCATCTGTGTAGCTATCTCTCTTTCTCATTGTCCTGTCTTTCTCTCTCTTCTCTAACCCTTTCTTTCATCCATCGTTCTCTCTTTCCATTTTTTCACCTCATCCTCACCCTTTTCATCCAGTTCTCTCTTTCCCTCCCAACTCAGTTCCACCTCGATTTGTTTATAAAGCACATTTAAGCAGAAGATGACCAAAGTGCCGTTTCTTTCCCCCTCTCCTTTCCTCTCAGCACTTCTTCTCCTCTTACTTTTTCTCTCTTTCTTTGTCCCTCTCTCTTTTCTGCTCCCATCCTGCACCTGCTCCTTAAGACTTCTTTAGAAGGAGTGAGAGAGACAAATTAACAACCAACAAATTAAATACATGCCTCAGGTTTCAGAAACTCCATCAGGTAACCTTATATTTACACATACTCTCCTCTCTCTCTCTCTCTCTCTCTCTCTCTCTCTCTCTCTCTCTCTCTCTCTCTCTCTCACTCTCTCTCTTACTCTTTCTCTGTCTCTCTGTCTGTCTGTCTGTCTTACTCTTTCTCTGTCTTTCTCTCTCTGTCTCCCTCATCCTTGTGACACACAGCTGTGACAACACATCCGAGATGACAACACCTAAGCTATTGACAGAGAGAGAGAGAGAGAGAGAGAGAGAGAGAGAGAGAGAGAAATACTGAATTGGTCTGAAGTTTGTAACAATTTAAACTCAAACACAGATATGAGGCTGAATGAATCGTCCTTTTTACTTTGCTCAATGCCAAGTGTTGGCTAGAGGAGTGTAAAGCCCCTCAGCACTGGGCTGCGGAGCAGTGGAACAGTGGTGCAGCGGGTTCCAGGCTGAACCCTTCATCAGCCCCTAACCTCAGCAGTGCTACTGTGAATATTAAATTCTGCTTTGGCTGTTACCATCACTGAAAAAAATCTCGGACACGTGCCAATGACATGCCGCTAACACAGTGGACTTGGGCTCAACACTTTGGAGGAGAACACTAATGGACACAGATATTCAGAACACATCAACAGAGCTTTCTGTGGAAGTTACTCTTCTGGGGTCTGAGGGCTTTACTCTTCTGGGGTCTGAGAGCTTTACCCCTCTGGGTCTGAGGGCTTTATTCCTCTGGGTCTGAGAGCTTTAACCCTCTGGGTCTGAGAGCTTTACCCCTCTGGGTCTGAGAGCTTTACCCCTCTGGGTCTGAAGGCTTTACTCCTCTGGGTCTGAGGGCTTTACTCCTCTGGGTCTGAGAGCTTTACCCCTCTGGGTCTGAGGGCTTTATTCCTCTGGGTCTGAGAGCTTTAACCCTCTGGGTCTGAGAGCTTTACTCCTCTGGGTCTGAGAGCTTTACCCCTCTGGGTCTGAGGGCTTTACCCCTCTGGGTCTGAGAGCTTTACCCCTCTGGGTCTGAGAGCTTTACCCCTCTGGGTCTGAGAGCTTTACTCCTCTGGGTCTGAGGGCTTTACTCCTCTGGGTCTGAGAGCTTTACCCCTCTGGGTCTGAGGGCTTTATTCCTCTGGGTCTGAGAGCTTTAACCCTCTGGGTCTGAGAGCTTTACCCCTCTGGGTCTGAGAGCTTTACTCCTCTGGGTCTGAGAGCTTTACCCCTCTGGGTCTGAGGGCTTTACCCCTCTGGGTCTGAGAGCTTTACCCCTCTGGGTCTGAGAGCTTTACCCCTCTGGGTCTGAGAGCTTTACTCCTCTGGGTCTGAGGGCTTTACTCCTCTGGGTCTGAGGGCTTTACCCCTCTGGGTCTGAGGGCTTTACCCCTCTGGGTCTGAGAGCTTTACTCCTCTGGGTCTGAGAGCTTTACTCCTCTGGGTCTGAGGGCTTTACCCCTCTGGGTCTGAGGGCTTTACCCCTCTGGGTCTGAGAGCTTTACTCCTCTGGGTCTGAGGGCTTTACTCCTCTGGGTCTGAGAGCTTTACCCCTCTGGGTCTGAGAGCTTTACTCCTCTGGGTCTGAGAGCTTTACCCCTCTGGGTCTGAGAGCTTTACCCCTCTGGGCTGAGAGCTTTACTCCTCTGGGCTGAGAGCTTTACTCCTCTGGGTCTGAGGGCTTTACCCCTCTGGGTCTGAGGGCTTTACTCCTCTGGGTCTGAGGGCTTTACTCCTCTGGGTCTGAGAGCTTTACTCCTCTGGGCTGAGAGCTTTACTCCTCTGGGTCTGAGGGCTTTACTCCTCTGGGTCTGAGGGCTTTACTCCTCTGGGTCTGAGGGCTTTACCCCTCTGGGTCTGAGGGCTTTACTCCTCTGGGTCTGAGAGCTTTACTCCTCTGGGCTGAGAGCTTTACTCCTCTGGGTCTGAGGGCTTTACCCCTCTGGGTCTGAGGGCTTTACCCCTCTGGGTCTGAGAGCTTTACTCCTCTGGGTCTGAGAGCTTTACTCCTCTGGGTCTGAGGGCTTTACCCCTCTGGGTCTGAGGGCTTTACCCCTCTGGGTCTGAGAGCTTTACTCCTCTGGGCTGAGAGCTTTACTCCTCTGGGTCTGAGAGCTTTACTCCTCTGGGTCTGAGGGCTTTAACTTTCTTGAAGGGCTTTCACACATTTTAAAGAACTTAAATTGATGAACAAGGTTTTAATCAATCTTTGGAGTTATGTAATCTTTCTTTGAGTCACGGGCTGTAAACAGAGGGATGACGTGGTTTTAATGTCGTTAATGCATTTAAATGGTAACAAAACATCCTCAGACTATGAGAGAATTGTTTTTTCACATTCCAGTGAACCCAGGTCTCTTCGCAATGACAGACATTTCACACAAACAGATTTCTCTTGCCCTGAAATTATTCTCTTTTTTCTCTCTTTCTGTCTGGTTCACTCTCTCCCTCTCTCTCATCTGTCTGAGATTCCCCCCCTCTCGTCTGCTCCAGCTCGGGTTCATCCGCGGTTCACAGTGTCGGAGAAGAGGCTTACGCACTGCGTCTGAGGAGCGTTTTAACTTCCTCCCGCTGGCCCCTTTGCACCTTAAAACACGCTCCAGTCAAACACAGGTCACATCTACACATCAGACACATCAGCATCCGAGTCAAACACGGGTCACATCCGCTCCGGAGACACTCCACACTCAAGTCAGAGGGAGGCAAAGGATTATTTAAGGGGCAACCTGCCTCAAACCTCGTGTCTGAAATGTCATTCGTGGCTATTTTGTATTGCGTGGAATAACATAAATTGTATTTAGAAACTCCACAGTGAGCGCAGCACTTTAGGAATTCCCAACTGGTGGCAAGTGTATTCCAGTTAGTTGCTAGGGTTTTGTTAAGTGGTCACCATGGTATTTCAGATGGTTACTAGGAATTTTCTCTATGGTTGCTATGGCATTTTACATGGTTGCTAGGTTGTTGCTGTGATACTCCAGGTAGTCACTAGAAAAAGAGAAAGAGTGTGAGAGGATGAGAGAGAGAGAGAGTGAGAGGATGAGAGAGAGAGAAAGACAGAGCACGAAAGAGAGGTTGAGACAGAGAAAACTGAGAGAGAAACAGAAAGAGGGAGAGAGATTGAGACAGAGATGCTGAGACAGAGAGAGAGAGAGGTTGAGAGAGAGTCCTATACCTCACAGCTGGTCACTGAAAAAGAGGTGACCTCCTTTTTTTGAGAGAGGACACAAAGGCTCGGTTTCCATGACGACAAGCCCCCGAAGTGTTTGCTTGTACACACCGACAGATCCCCGTTAACACCCAGACACGCGTTCGACGGGTCAGGAGCCTGAGCAAAGTCCAGAACCAGTATCTGGACTAAAGTGTTTGTACAGCAGATTGGATAACACACAGCGGATTGGGGTTCACCTCCCAGCTCGGGCAGGAACACCTTCAAACCGCCAGTGAACTCTGGGATAAAGTAGCTTTACGTTAAATTACATTAGACATATCTACATTTTTGACTTTATGTAGCCTATCTAGACCCTGACCTCACTGCACTCTTTATAAAGAGATTGTAGGCTTGGAATCAGCAGACCAAGGTCACCACGAGCTAAAATCAATGGCCGTCTGCATTTGGCAATTGACTGCTGCGTTCTGTCTGCACCAGGACTCACACTGCCCTAGTAATCTCAGCACCAGCCTGAGACCAGACAACATCAAAGGATGGGGTGGGCGATATAGCGAATAATATACAAACGGCCATCAAAACGGTGTTAATTTAGAAAATCTGCATCGGCGTCCGTGTCCCTTGGGGTCATGCCCGTTTTAGGAATTCCTAAGCAAGCTAATGCTAACGTGTGTGAACTCAAATGATTTCACACCGAGTGTCAGTCTACTGTTAAACTCCAGCACTGTTACAAACCAAGTACATCTCCTCAAACTGGAGCCTGACGCTGACACAGCCTCGTAGCTCCACACTGGACAGAGCTTGGTGGTGTGTGTGTGGGACTGTGGGGAGATTTCTAATCACATTTAGTGAGTTTGCTGATGTAGATTATTTGCATTTAGCAAAATTTATCTTTAAACACTTCGTAATGTTCCTGTGATACGTTTACGATTATTGAAAAATGCTGCTCGTTTTCTCATAAAAACAACAGCTAATGGCGCTTTTCCACTGCAGGGACCCTATAGGGACCCTGACTGAATTCAGCTTCTTTAAGGTGTTTTCATGGTGGAGACAGGCACTCAGTCGTGCAAAGAGCAGTTTGAATAATCTCCAAAAATAATCATGATGGTAAAATTAGTATTCTGTTTTAGATGCAGCTAAAACACAATGTTCAATATTCAAGCTTTACATTTGTTTATCCCCAGTTTTGCCCCAAGTTTTCTCCCCAGTTATTAGTTATCTCTTATTCCCCTCTTTCAGTGAGTCTCCCCAGATTGTACACAGAAGCACAGCCTCCAGAGGAAGGGATCAAACGTGCTTCGTCCGAGACATGAGAGTCCGATCCACCGCTTCTTTTCCAACTGCTGCAAATGCAACACTGACCAGATTAACGCACTGCTTAGATCCATCACTTCCACTGACAAACACCCACGATAGTTAGCAAGAGAGATGGGGGAGACGGAGGTCATCCTAACCACTCAGAGACTCCCGACCTCGGCTGAGGCAGCTCCTGAATTCATACCTGCGATCATCAGACACCATTCAGGAGCCTCCGGTAAAAAATGTATTTCGAAACTTGAAATAGACATTAACATAGATTTACAGGTAGAAAAGTTTCAGAAAACAGTTAATATACTATAATATATATAATAAGTTGCTCTGGAGCAGCTGCACAGGAGTCTAAGGTCACAATGAACATCTCGTCCTCTCCACAGGGCCGTGTGCACAACGGAGGGTCTGTGTTAATGAACGTGTGCCAGCATTAGCAACAGCCACAGATCAACATCAAAACCAAAACAGACCACAGATCTCCTCCATTCTCCATCCTCTTCTCTATCTCTCTCTCCCTCTCTACCTCTCTCTGTTTTTTCAATCATCTTGTGTAAATCCTGAGTAGAGCGGGGTTAGTGACGTCAGCATCTGGGATGACCAGAGTGTGGCATTATTTTTAGCATGGTGCAGAGTGCAGGAAAAATGAGAGAGAGAGAGAGAGAGAAAGATTGTAGTGGCTTACAGGTTTCATGATGGCAGCTCAGTAATTTCTACAAAACTAACAGCTGACTGGAGGCGGAGACTCTCTCTCTCCATCCCTACCTCACACGCCCTCCCTCTCTTCATCTCTCCCTCTCTCTCTCTCTCCCTCCCTCCCTGTTGTACACACGTTACTACAGAGGCTCAGCTATTAATGCAGCAGCGTGGCCTCCTTTCTCTCCCACGCCTAAATCTGCCGCAGCTGGGACAGCGTACGTGAGCGAACAAGCGGGAGAGAGAGAGAGAGAGAGAGAGAGAGAGAGAGCAAGAGAGGGAGAGAGAGAGAGAGGGAGAGAAGGGCAAGGCAGATGCAGATAGAGAGAGACAGAGAGGGAGAGACTGCCAGGGAAAGATGCAAAAAAGAGGAAAAGAGGGGGCCCAGGAACTGCTACAGCCAGAAAGAGAGAGAGAGACAGACAGACAGACATATAGATAGACAGAGAGAAAGAGAGAGAGAGAGAGAGAGAGAGAGAGAGAGAGAGAGATAGAGAGAGATAGATAGACAGACAGAGAGAGAGAGAGAGAGAGAGAGAGAGAGAGAGAGAGAGAGAGAGAGATAGATAGACAGACAGAGAGAGAGAGAGAGAGAGAGAGAGAGAGAGAGAGAGAGAGATAGATAGACAGACAGAGAGAGAGAGAGAGAGAGAGAGAGAGAGAGAGAGAGAGAGAAGGGTCACTTGTGTGTCACTAAATTCAAGTACAATTTGTAATCTGCAATATCATATTCCCTATATATATTTCCCTATATAACCCCTATATTGCCCTTTAATAATCACATGATGTTAAACACTGGAAGTTCAACATGCTTGGAGGAGGACACTAGCTGACTAGTTTGGTACACCAACTCAACAAGCTTAGAGGTGAAAACTAACAAACTCAACACACTTGAAGGAGAACAATAACAGCTCAGTGAGCTCACTCATGCAGGACGTGATGACATATTTTTACTAACACAACTAAAGGTTGTGTTTTGGGATGGTACCCGGCTAACAGATCTCATCCTGGAGGACACCAAACACCTTGATGATATCGGACATCAAAGGACCAAAAGATATTTCTGTTTTTGTTTGAATGTCAGCGGGGGCAGCTGAGTCCGACAGGGATTTGCTCAGTGATGAAATGATGAAGTTCTGTCTCATTTAGGACTATTGTATGTCCATAAAGACCAGAACAAGGCTGTGTTTACAGAGTGTTACCAGGTGTGAGGAGTGTTTACTCACAGACGTTTGCTCAAAAGACCAACACATATTAGCGCATGTTTATTTGATGATTTTAGCTGAGATAGCAATGACCCAAAGTGTCAATCATGCAAAGCACAGTAGCACCACCTTGTGGATCAGTCACTAAATGGGAGAATGAGTGTGTGAGTAATAGTTCCCCTTGTGGTGGGTATTTAAGTGTGAGTGAGTATGTGTGTGAGTGAGTGAACAAATGAGTGACTGAGCATGTAGGTATATGTGTGATATAGTGATATAGTGAGCGTGAGGCTGGTATAAAGCTATATATAATGACAGTAACAATAAACAAATAATAATAATATAAAACACATCAGAAATGTAAGATAATGTTTCTCTATAAAGCAGTGGGTGAGAGTGAGTTTGAAGAACAGTGTTTTTTTGTTCAGATTCTCCTTGATTTACATGAATTTGTTAAATCCACAGCACACTTTATTTAAAATCATTATTAATTCACCACTAAAACTAGGCACTGGATGATCACCTCAAATAATACACACTCCACGAGGAGAGACTTGGACAAAGTTAAACACAGTCACACACAGAGGATCACACTGGAGAAACGTGATTGGGTTTATTCTAATGAGGGGCGTTATTTGTTGTTATTTGTTTGTTTTTAGCAAATAAACACTTACTGCTCAGATACATAGCTTTTTAAATCTCACAATCTCTGGTGCTGAACACTTCTGCACAGTACTGTACGAGAGTGAGTGAGAACATGAATACGAGTGTATGGTGGTATGAGTGTGAGTGAATAAGTGTGAGTAAGACAGTGTATACTTGTGAATATACATTTTAGTATGAATGTATATGAGTGAGGGAGTATGTATTTGAGTGAGTGAGTGAGTGAACGTGTATGTACATATGTATATGACTGAGTGAGCATATGAGTGACTGAGTGAGTGAGTGAACGTGTATGTACATATGTGTATGACTGAGTGAGCATGTGAGTGACTGAGTGAGCATGTGAGTGAGTGACTTTAATTCTAATTGTTGATATTTTAAAACCCTTTCTACCCACAATAAGTACCCACAAAACAGCAAGAGACCAGTTTGCTTTAGAGGCAGTTCACACACACACACACACACACACACACACACACAGCTCAAACACGACACCCTTAACTACTCGCATGTACAAATCCATTAAACATGATGATCGCATGAAGATCCCAGAGCCTCCACAGCTACGGTCAGATAAACAGCACATGAAGCGTTCATCTCTGAGAGAGCTCCACTCTCACTCTCCACATCTGTGTTTATCCTTCCCCTGTGAGATGAACAAATCTACACTGTGGGTCAGAAAGGACGTGAAGCTGTCAGTAAACCTGCATAAAGTCTGTATCCAAGGTTACTAGTTCAGATTGATTGGAACGAGAGAAGCAGGGCACGCCACCAACTTCTGACTGAACTTCTCTGTGGTAAAATTTCCCTGAAGGTTCCCCATTGGTCAGGACTAGGCTCAGTTAGTGGATGGGGACGAGACACATTATGAATGAAGGGAAAATAGAAGTGAGAAGTATCCGTGATCCTACCTTAAAAGTGACCATTAGAGACTGAATTCACAAGTAACTTGCAAGCCATTTGTTTGGCATAAAAGACGGATTCAGTCTCATTAAATCACAGCTAAAACAATACAAAATACATTTTTACACACCCTCTGTCTTTCTCCAGCACTCGCTTGTGTTCGTTGAATAGTTGGACGCAAACTATGTAGCTATTCTTCGATGGCTGCATCTGCGCTGAACATATCTAGAGTGTTGGTTCCACTCATTGTTCCCTAAACAACACAATACACAATTATTCAGAGCCTCTCCATTGTGCTGGGGATGGTCAGTGATCTACAGATGATGTAAAGTCTACAGGATGGTGTCACAGGAGGCTACACACAAACACTACACCATTATGTATAAGGGACTTGAACATGCACAGATTTTGGAATCCTCAGAGGGACCAGGAGCCAACTCCCTTTGGAAACCGAAGGATGACTGTACAGTTAAATTTGTTGTGAGAGTGTGACCAACACCACTGAGATATATATACATCTATAAACTCATCCTGCTGTTATATATATATATAAATATTCTGCTCATAAATCAGATAAAACACTGACAGAAATTTGGGGAAATTACAACAGTTCCAACTATTTATGACATTGTACTGCAAAATAAAAATGCCTTAGTGAAACGATTGATATCAAGGCACTAGATCGTATTGTTCACCTTTATCAGCCTCACCTGCTCAGAGTCACTCAATCGTCAATAATATTATTATTAATCTTATACTCAGATTAGTTTTAATATTAAATCAATGCCCAATCTTATTTTAGCATTCATCAGCTGCAGATATTATTTACAGACCCATATACAGACCCATTTATCCCAGCAGCTCCTTCCAATTCGGTGGAAATCTACACAGAAACTCTAAAATGAATTGTAAAATACGGTTTGACATTAACTTTCATGGTGTTTGCCTCCACTTTTAAATTTGCGGTGATAGAATTTTTTTTTGTTTGTTTTGGACTGCTTTGATAAGCATATAAGGTAGGACTATTAATTAAATTGCAGTATTACAATATCAAGAAACACAGCACATTAACCAACAGTAGTCCAAAGATGAGTGGAGATGTATAAACGTTATTTATAATGACAAAGTTATATAAAACTAAATTACCAAGGTGGAATCATGTAATCAACCTCAGAAACATCAGTAGGTACTGTGCTTAAAAAAGGGCATATTTGTACTTTTATTTCTTTTAAAATAGACCAGCATTTAACTTGTGAAATAGGTTTGTTTTTACAGGAATTAGCTTCACCTTCATGTGCTGCACTCACACAATGGCTTTGTGTTGAGACCACGCTCAGAACAAGTGCGCAGAGGTTAGCTTCGGAGCTAACGACGTCAGCTAAGCTAACTCTCTCTCCACCCACCACACACACACACACACACACCGTACACGCACGCGCACACGCACACGCACACACACACACACACACACACACATTACGACATGATACCACGCACTGTAGCACAGAGCTGAGGGAAACTGGGGCTTTTATTTTCAGTTGTTTAGCAACAGCACCAAGAATTAGCACCCCTCTCTTAGCCTCTTCCCCTCTCTCTGTCTCACGCTCTTGCTCCCTCTCTCTCTCCCCTCTTTCTCTCTACATCCCATTCTCCCTCTCTCTCACACACAAACCAAATAGTGACGTTTGTTTCTCCACAGAGGATTTATTAGCCCAAAACTCACTGACTGAAACATCATGTTAGCTTAAGAAAAATAAAAGGAGGAAAAAAAAAACAGGACACAGTGTAGCCATCACCAAAATGGAGGGAAAACTAAGAGAAACAACAGCTCCCTCTCTCCTCCACTATTCTCCTTTCCTCTCTTTCTCTCTCCTCTCATTCCTGTTCATGACATGAATAAATAACCCTAAAAAAACACTGAATCTATATGAAACTATGCTCTGTGCTGCAATGTTCCCAAAATGGTGGATGAATGCTAGTTTTCCTCCTTCTTTTTTCTCTCTCCCTATATCTGCCGTTCTTTCTCTCTATTTCTCTTGTTTTTTGTCACTGATCAATCAGTACATCATACCATAGTACGACCATGCCACACTATGTAATAATACATGCTAACAATGAACTACAGGGTTAGTGTGCTAGGACCCTAAGCTTGTCATGTTTATCATGTTTTAAATTACTGGGTTAGAGTGAGTGTGAGAATGCAAAATTACGTTATACTATAGTGCTAGAATGCTAGCACTTAAGCCAGTCCTGGACTGCACTGTCCCTCACATTGTAGCTTTAAAGCATTGATATAACTGATATATTATTGATATATAAATAGGTCACGGTTCTGGGGATGAAATGCTAGCATGCTAAAATCCAAAGCCTGTTCTGGATTAGCTCTGTCTTTTTAATGGGGCTTTAAAACATTTTAGAAAATTAAGAGTAGTTGTTTAGAGTAAATGAGCTAAAATGCTAATACTGTTAAGTGTAATGCTACCATGTTAGTACCACCTGCCCTGGATTATCTCAGTATGGCATAAATTGTATGCTTTAAATTATCAGGTTAAGGTTAGGGTCAGGGGACCTAAAATGCTAATGTACTAGAATGCTAGGCCTCTAGCGCAGTTGTCACTGGGACTGATCTGGACTTCTTGATTAACTGGATCTGGAGATTTAGGTTTAAGTTGATGACAGTCATGTCGTTTTTTCAAGTACACTGCAGCACCTTCTCCAAAACACCTGACTTACATCACCAAATAATCTTCAAAGCGTTTAGAAGCAAATCTGGGCTTTGAGAATCTAGAATGGTGTAAAGTAATGTAGTTGAAAAATGCTAACATCTATTAGCTTAGTGTAGTCATCTTCATGGCCATTCTAGACCCGCTGATACAGCAATTCAAGGAGTTTCTGATTAGCTGCATCAGAAAATGCTCAGTCAATACATCAAGTCTAGTCAAGTAAACAAGCCTTAAGTTTAGCCAAGTGATCCTGCGTGAAGATCATTTAGTGTAGTAGTGGAGTAGATCTTTCAGGCGAAGTGCCACTGTGTCTTTCCTAAGTTATGACGCCAAATTTAACCATTTCTTCCCTCATTAGCTCTTCTGGGGTGCCACATACACAGGCCTGTACAAACGTTTAGGTGCCTCTAGTGATGTACACATAAGTACACGTCTTCTAAAACAATTAGCATTAAGGGGGGACCATAATGTATGTAATGGACTCAAGTTTTCTCCCTGTTCCCTTCCTAACTTTCACATGCAACTTTTTGAGATGGGAGATCCACAGAAAAACAGCGTACAGTGCAGCAGAAAGGTTCCCGCAGGTCGGACATGCTGGTGACCCACCTGTAGCCGTGATGTAGCTCATGTGTGGTGGTGGTGGGGGCGGAGGGAAGTGTTTGTGGTGCCGGTAGTCCTTCTCACTGCGGGATCGGGATCGCTCCGAACCCCATTCCGGAGCTTCCGGACCTGGCCATGCCCGCCGCAGGTTGGTACTATGGGTCTTCTTCATGTTGGGGGGCAGTTACAGGGGGAAGGGGGAGGGCAGGAAGGAGGGATGGGGTAGGGGAGTAAGGGGAAGGGGAGGGGGGGAAAGGGACCTGACCTTTAGTCCTTCCCCCACATTTGCAGGGGACACCCAGGTCCTGGGATCAGGCTAAATTCATTGTCAATGCTTTTCCTCGCATACACTCGCAATTTGCACAGTACGGGTGACAGCGTGAAAACGAGAGCCTGTCAAACGGCACGGACCGTGTTTCACGGCATGTTGCCGACTCTACGGCTAACATCCGGATTCACGGACCGTCGAAGGTGCATTTGATGGCCTCCAGCCTCCAAGGAATGGAGGGATGGAGGGGTTGAGAGATGGAGAGAGGGAGGGATTAAGGCGATGAGCAGCCGGTTGGTAATAGTGCAAAAATGGAGCGAGAGATTTGACAAAACAGAGCGTCGAAAGGAAGAAACCAACAAATTTGAGGTGCAAGGTGTCTCCGAATGGAATGGAAGGATGGAGCAGAAGGGAAAAAGGAGAGGGGAGGGAGGGAGGGAATGAAAGAGGGAGGGTAGGATACTGCGGAGGGAGAGAGAGAGAGAGAGAGAGAGAGGGAAAGAGAAGGCCTGCGCGTCCAACAATAGCTTCCCTCCAGCAGCCGATCCTTCGGACGAAACGATGAGACAAAAGGCCTCCGCCGGGAACGAACAAAAGGGCAAATGAGCGGAAAGACAGAAGGAAAAAAAAAAAAATAAACGAGTGAAAAGGGAAGAGAAAAAGGAAATCGGCCTTTTGAGGTGACCTCGAAACGCTGGGGATCCAAGAGACACAGAGAGAGAGAGAGAGAGTGAGAGAGAGAGACCGAGAGAGAGAGAGAGAGGCAGAGTGAGAGAGAGATCGATCTCCGGCAACAAGCCTGGGAAAAAAACGGAAAACCAAAATAACCAAAAATGACAGCAGCAGCCGGGGTAAGGGTGGAGAAAAGAGCAGTGCAGGAGAAGAGGGAAAGATGGAGGGAGGCGAGATGCTCCTCTTTTGTTCGGTAAATCCACAAATGGTTCCTTCGTTCATCCGTTCATTCACGCGGCTGCATCTCCTCCTCTCCGCTGCTCCTGCTACCTTCCGATAGGGTGTGTGTGTGAGAGAGTGTGTGTAAGGATGGAGGGAGGGAGGGAGGGTGGGATGTGGTGGTGGTGGAGGAGGAGGAGGGGGGTGAGGGAGCGAACGAGTGTGTGTGTGCACACGTCTGACTGCCGTGAGAGAGAGTGAGACTAAGAGAGGGAGATGAGGAGATGGAGGGAGCTCAGATCACAAAATGATGAAGAAGAGTTTAAAGGAAAACGGGAGGCATTTATTAACCCTTTAAAATCAGCCAAACTGGCAAATCTATCACTTACGGAAATGTTATTATAAAAACTAAACATGAATAAAAATGAACGTCTGTATTTGCACTTCTCCTCACTTTAACACTTACAGAACACACACATCGTGCTTTTAGTACCATTTAAAGGAACACTAGGTAAAATTTGGTATTTTTTTCAGGAATGTCCTGAAATGACAAGGAGGGGGAGGAGGAAGGAGGAGATGGTACTTTCCTACCCTCCTCCAAAATTTACATAGTGCAGTTTCTGCAGCACTGAGGCCGCAGTAGCAATGACAGAGGCTCTATTCTCCCTGCTACCGCTCAGTGGAGCATAACAATGATTTTGAAGCTGTAATTTTAAAGTTAAAAATACTACCTAGTGTTGCTTTTTTTTTTTTTTTTGAGTTCTATACAGTTCATACATTCATTCATTCACTCATTGTTTTTAACCCTTATCCAGTTCAGGGTCGCGGTGGGTCCGGAGCCTACCCGGAATCACTGGGCGCAAGGCGGGAACACACCCTGGAAGGGGCACCAGTCCTTCACAGGGCGACACACACTCACACATTCCATACTGTTAATTGTACTTAATCATGTGTAGTTCGCTGTCAGAAGAAATGTCCTACACACTGTACACTATTTTTCACAAAAGATGAAAGAAAATGTGAATGTTGCTTTAAAGGCCCAACAGGGGTCTTTAAAGTACAGGTGTGTTTCTTAAAGCTCCATTACACTGTCTGGAGTTGAAATGGGATTTACCAAATTAATTAAACCCAAAGTTACACTCTTAAAAATAAAGGTGCTACAAAAGGTTCTTTGAGCAATGCCTTAGAAGAACCATTTCATGTTTCAATTGGTAAAGAACCTCAAGACCAAGTGATGAATTTTTAAACCTTTAAAAGGTTCTTCACACACGCATTTCTTAAACAAAGGTTCTTTACGGAACCAGAAGTGGTTCTTATGGCATCACTCAAAGAACGTTTTGCAGCACCTTTATTTTTAAGAGTGTAAAATTAAACTAAATGAACTGAGATGAGGATGTTGCTCTGTTCCTGCTCCATAGGGGGGTAACACTGACTTGTTTTTGCTGTTTCAGATCACTTAAGGTGGTAAACTCGGGAGATGGCTAACTGCATTAGCGACAGCGCTACAAAAATAAACAGCTCGAGTTACACATGAGTTTTTGTGGGAATCAGTGAACAGTTTATAAACACTTACAATTTACACAAAATATCAGACGCATACAAACAACAGTCGTTTTTCTCTTCAAACACACCATTCCACCTTAAAAGATACAGAGCTTAGAACTGCATTTCCCCACAACTGTTAGGTGTTCCCTTAAAGGTAGCCTATAAGTTTAGCTCTTTAACTTCACCCTAAATTTATTAAGCTGTTGATGCTAAAACATAATGATAACACATAATCATCAAATACCTTGTGTACATGTGTGAGGCGTGCTGTGGAAATGCTAATGCTAACGCTAGCATGCAGAAGGCAGGTACTCGTCTAAAGGCCAAAAAATAGGAGTTCACAAAGTGATGTCACACTGTGTTGGGTTAAATCAAGGGGAGGGGGTGGGGTCATGGGTCAACAGAACATAGTAATGATGTGTGAATGCCACCCCTTCACACTCCTGCCCCGCCCCCTTTAACAGGAACAGCAAGATTACAAAGAGCCACAGCAGCAGTGGGGTGTCTCTGGGGCAAAAGGTCAAGCAGGAGCTGAGGGGTGGGGGTATAAAAACTCCCACAGAGAAGCAGGGGGTCAATTAGACCTTAATTCAGCCGCACAGGATGATGCACTCTTTATAAACTTGTTATTAGCTTGTTATTATTCTTTTGATCTGACCTGAATTCTGAAGCTGTAGTTGGAGTTATTTTTCATGTTTCAGCAGCTAGAGACATCACCAGTCATCCTGCAGTTACGTCTACATCACAAGCTTTAAAGGCAACGTCTTATTTTGGGGACCTGCTGTTCCGGTTTATTTACATCCAGAAGCTCTGTGTCTTTTAAGGTGGAACGGTGTGTTTGAGGAGAAAAATGATTGTTTAACTTGTACATTTTTATTCACTGTTTGAATCACCACAGAAACTCATTCGTAACTCGAGCTGTTCAGTTTTTGTTGCACTTTTGCTCTGTGTTTACTTACTTTGTTTATTAAGAGTCAGTTCCACCTTAAGTGACACAAAAAAATAAGTCAATATTACCCACCTATGGAGCTGGAAAAGAGCAATATCCTGATCTCTGTTCATGATTTTCAAAGTTTAGGGGTTCTCTTCACTGTTTGAGCAGTGCCTAGCATATTTGACTGAGCCCCTTTGTTTTTTGTTTTTTTTTTTACCTCTGTTTACAGACACCAAGGCTTTGTAAAGACATTAGACCAGATGATTATGGGTGTATTATGGGTAACCACTGTTCGCTAGTGTACATCAGCTGTGCACTTTACATTGTAGTGCATTGTGGGATGATCTGAGTGCATGAGAATTTTGAACTATGTATTTGGGCACCATTACAAAATGAAAGAACCCAAAAAGTGAATAGGCACATTTTCTGGTGCAGCACTAGTTTTGTTGTATATGAAAGTGGCAGAATGCCTCAGAAATAGAACTACAGCATGTTAAAAACCACTGCATATAATGGTCTGTCAGCTATTAGACACATGCTTCTACTGATAATTAACCCTTAGTATAACAGAATTCGATTTATATTAATGTAACATCCCTCTCGGTGGCAGCACTATGGAATAAGCACAGTCTTTTCCCTGTACTGCACAGATTTAAGCCTCTGGGCTATGGTCCAATGGCACTTTGTCGTGAAAACAAAATAAAAATAGTTGACTCAATCATTCATTCATTGAACGTTTATCCTCTTGAAAAAAGAGTTGTGTTTTCCTGGGTGCAGTGATAAACAAGTCTCACTGTGGAAGCTAGAGGCTGAGGATTTCTGCCCTGTGTGACGCAGACATGTTTTATCTTTGCAGTGTGTTACACCCAGCAAACAGAAGAGAGGGTGCCATCCTGGAGTGTGTCCTCAGCAGAAGTTTGGTGTCCAAACATTTGCACACAACTCTATGGGACAGACTGTTCTTTATCCCGAGTTGCAGTAAAGGCAGCATCACTGCGCCCTCTAGTGGCAAGGAATTAATTCAATTCTCATTGTAGCAAAATTACAGAGCACAGTAAATGCAGTGTCATCAGGTAAACACACATTCACACACACATTAAAAAAAAAACAAGAAGGGTCTAATATCTGCACGGCACGTCCAAAACACTGCACGTTATTGTCACACACTCACCCAGTCACTCTCTCTCTCTCACACACACACACGCACACACCTGTGAACAGTGTCACAGAGAACCCACAAAGACACAGGGAGAACACACCACACTCCTCACAGACAGTGACCCAAGGAAGGGATTCCACCCAGGACCCCGAGACCCTGCAGCTGGGGGGAAGCCACACCATCTGCAGCACCCCCTTACTGTTCATATTAGAATAGACTTTTCAGATTCATTTTAAGATTCTTCTACACTTTTACACTCTCTCCTGCAGAGAGGGGGAACAAGAATGAGAGCGAGAGAGAGAGAGAGAGAGAGAGAGAGAGAGAGAGAGAGAGAGAGAATGAGAGAGAGAAGTGGTGGAAGTGTATAACCAAACTCACTTTGTTCATTCATACAAAAAAGGAAAGAGGTGGGGGAAACACACACACACACACACAAGGCAACCATCTTCTTCCTGAGCTGCAACAGCAGCCGTAACCATGGCAACGGAGGGCCGATGAGCTCATGCTTTGGAGGCCGCTGTCGAAGGTGAATGGAGCTCGCCTCGTGGTTTATACACATCAGCGTCCGGCTACGGTCACAGACACAGAGCGGTCACTGAATACGTCTCTGTCCACGGGTCAACACAAGGGGGACTTCAGGATAAACACTGGGGGGCTGCACGGGACCCTCTGTGGGAAACGTACAGCTAACGTAGTGTACATCCAGGAACACTGCTGTGAAGATTTGATGCGTCCAGAAGATCATTAGAAACGTCAAGAGGGATGATTAGATCTGGATCTTAAATTGTCAGAAAGGTGCTGGAACTCCATCACTCCAGAGAACACAGTTCCACTGCTCCACAGCCCTGTGCCGTGTGTGTGTGTGTGTGTGTGTGTAGTGATACCCTTGTAGCCCACGCTTGGCATTGACCTTAGACTCATCTGCAGCTGAAACCTGAGTTTGTGTTGCCCTCCAGTCCTCTAGGTGGCAGAGGCATTTTTCTGGTGGTAAAAAATGACGTATTGTTCCTTTAATAAGGAGGTGACCTGCATATCAGAGTTCTGGTCAGTGGGAATGTCTGAACGAGGTCAGAACCAGGTCAGAACCTGGTCAGCTGCACCAAAGCTGATTAATCTCAGCTGGAGTTCCCTCAGCTGAACTACCCCCTTCAGTGAGACGCAGTAGCCCAGTCCTGGAGAGGAACACTGCAGAAACGCACCGGAATCAGAACCAGAACCAGAGAGCACTCACCAGCCCCAGTACAATACACACCCAAACCAGCACCAGGTCCAGGACCACTGTGAACACACACTACAGCCTTCCTTTAGGTCCTGGTTCTGGTGCTGGTGTGTGTTCTTTGGTTCTGGAGTGTGTTCTCTGGTTCTGTTTTGGTGTTTGTTCTCTGGACCTGGTTCAGGTTGTTGGTGTGCGTTCTCTGATCATGGTTCTGGCGTGTTTCTCAGTGTCGTGTCTGTGGCACTAGTTCTGGTTCTGGTCCTGATGTGTGTTCTCTGGCTCTGGTTTTGGTGTTTGATCTCTAGACCCCGGTTCCGGTGGGTGAACACACACCAGAACCAGAAACATGACAGAGAAACACACACCAGAACCAAAAACAAGATCAGGAAACATGCTCCAGACCAGAATCAGAACCAGCACACAGAGAACACACTCTAGAACCAGAACCAAAGCCATATATCACTGCTGGCATGTGTCTGAGCCTGAACTTTGTGGAGGGAGATGTTCTGGTCCAGACCTGTAGACTGTGGAACTGAAAGATGATATACTGCATCTACTTATGGCACCTTTAACCATCAAAGACTTCCCTTTTTCCCGCAGACTGAAGACTATCATCTTCATCTCTGTAATTGAACCCTGAGCGCTCTGAAACAGGCAGATGCTTCAAGTGAGAACTTGTAAAGATGAAGAATGAGTTCAGAAAACTCTGACGACATCCGGGCTGTTCTGAGGACAGTGAATGTAGATGTAAGGAGACATACTCCCCCTCATCTCCACAGTGGAACACAGTTCTGTTTCTTAGTGAAACGTCTGTGACCCGCTTTGGTCCAAACCCCACGAGCCCCACAGCAGTGTTCTCCCCCTGTGTAAACAGCCCCTGTTCAGAACGCCCGCTTTCAGCACCTGTTCCTTTAAATGATAATGAGCCGCTCGCTGTTCACCCCGACCCCGAGCGCACAGCAGTGAGGAGCGAGGAGCAGAAGCTCTGGTTTTTAGCCATTTTCACTCTGTTCTCTTTCTTCTCCGTTTTTACTCAGTGCTCTTATTTCTCCGCGCTCGTTGTGTCTGTTTTGCTGAGTTTACCCTCGTCTTTGCGCTCTCACATAAACACGGGTCCAGCGCTATGATTGGACAGACTCAGACGAGGGGGCGGGGCTATTCTAATATCTCTGCACTTGACGTCTGAAGTGGAACAGAATAATAACGGCTCGTTGTATCCCGCTGTGATGAAGGGAGTCAACACTTAAGCTCTCTGGGTGGAGGTTGGTGTGGGCTGAGTGGATAGAACAGTGGGTGGCGCCTCAGTATGTAGGGGTATCTATGGGCAAACTCTATGTCCATGGGTGGAGCTGTGGGAGGAGCTATGTGAAGAAAGCTGAAGGTGAGGAGTGCAGGTGGAGCTGCAGGCTACAGGAGAGAAGGCAGACACGCTCAACAGATCACAGAGATCATCCTCACTCAGCTATGATCAAAGGCACAGCTGGCCTCTCCACAGGCCAAATCAATCAAACGCCTATCTGCCTAATAAAGAAGGACCAGGTGTGCAAAAGCAATCCAGAAACACACACAAACACACACACACACAGTAGAGGTTTGACAAAGCCGGTATTCATTTACCAAAACCTCATTTAGGAAAGAAAGGACGCATGTGGTCGGAACTGGCAACCCAGCCTCTCAGATCTGGCAACCGAGTCTCAAACAGAAACACAGAAGCCCAGTCCCTTCAATATCCACAAATACTGAGATATTTCCACAAAATATGTGGACGTTAAAGTGAGTTAGTATCTCAAAATAACGACTTTAAATAAGTGGATTAAATGTAGAGTTTACACACAAAGAAACAGACCACTTTGTAAACTTTAAATGTCTTTAAATCTCACTCACTTTATAAACTTTAAAAGGGAAAAGAGTTTGGTTCCGAACGGAAGATGATGATGAAGAGAGAAAAGGGAAAGCTGAATTCCAGAGAGACTCCGTCAGCTCTCTGTGTGTGTGTGTTTGTGTGTGTGTGTGTGTGTGGAGTAATATCAGGTAACAGTAAATATGTGTACAATACAGTAGTCCAGAGGGAGAAATTTCACCAGATTCCAGTGTGTTACTGTGAGGAAAAGCCCTGAGTAAGAGTCACTCTCAAACCAAAGACAAACAGCAGGCCAAACGGGTCAGAGCTGACACAGACGAGGCTGGAAAATTATATCTAACTATAGGCCACAGAGTTAACAGAACCACCCCCCCCCCCACACACACACACATACACACCACACTCACACATACCACACACACACACCACACACACTCACACACACACCACACTCACCACACATACACATCACACATACCACACACACACACACACACACACCCCACACACACACCACACACACACACACACCACACTCACACATACCACACACACACACACACACACACACACACACCACACTCACACACACACCACACATACCACACACACACACACACACACACACACCCCACACACACTCACCACACACACACACACACACACACACCACACTCACACATACCACACACATATATGCCCAGAACCATATCTTGAAACTTATATACAAATTTGTTTCTTTACATTTTTCATTTACAAACTGATTTACAACTGCCCTCTTTTAAGCCCAACCACACACCCACACAAAGTTCACACACACGCCCACACACACACACATCATTCTCACACACACACCATTCACACACACACACACGCACACACACACCCCGCACACGCACAAACACACACACACCTGCCTGGTACTCAGCTCACTTTGATGACACAGCTCGTAAACTTCAGCACCTGAGGGCGAGCGTCCAGGAGCCAAAAAACACTTAGAAACTGGTGTGCATGCACACACACACAGAGTTACTCTCTCACTGTAACAGTTCATCTGCTCATCACAGAGGTACACAATCATCAACGCTATTGTTTTTCTGATCCTTTGCCCTGAACATGAAGTGCTTACAGAAAATGAATGAATGAATCTTATCTCTTCGAATGAGGAAAGCCCTTTAAACCTGGGACTAATTTGCATATCTCCACAGTTCTGAGCTGATAGGCTCTTTTCATTGAAGGGCACACACACTGTTTATCTCTATAAGCTTTCCCCGTTTATTTTTAAGCCATATTTCAATAACTCTGTGACTAAAAGTCATTGTTGTTGTGCAGCGTTTACATCGGCCCCGAGGTCCAGACGATACATCACCGCGCTGGCGCTGATCTGCTGTTCCTCCGTTTGTTTCCTTCTATTCTCTCCCACCGTTCTCCTCCCTTTCCTGCCATTCATGCTGTTCTCTGCCACTCTGTTTGGGACTCGGTTCCTTTTCCTGTCCCCTCACTTTCCTTCCTCCTTCCTCCCTCCGTCCACACCTCGGTTTTTTCAGCCGAAACACACTCTGGCGCTTTAAACACACTCCTCTCGGTCGGCTGTGTACGATGACGTCACAGCCCTCAGCATCAGAGGCGTGGGCCGCTTTTACTCTCGCACGGGATGCTTTTACAGCTACACACTTCAAAATGATGGTTCTACAAGGGTTCTTTAGTAAAGAGATTGGTTCTGTTTAGAACCCTGAACACTTGAAAAAACTTTTGCATGATTAAAGGGTTCTGTATGTGCATGCACACTTTTGACAGTTAATTACAGAGATTTGCACCTTCAATTTCTGTGAGGATCTGATGGCACTTAGCAACAAGAACATGAGATGATTAATGAGCATGGCTGATTAATTTCGGATCACAAACACCAGTCCAACTTATCCCAGAGGTACTGGATGTAGTTGGATCATTCTGGAGAACACAGTTTCGCTGCTCCACAGCTTTTCAGTGCTTTTCTGTGGAGGTTGTTTGAGCAGAAACAAACTTTTGAACATTTAATCTGGACATAAAGCACAGAGCCAGGTGCAGGTTTTCCCAAATTAAAGCCACACACCTCTTTCCGCTCTACTTTGTGTGGTCGCTGATATCCGAGCTCCTGAATACCTGCTTTCTGACCCTTAAAGGAATCTGAAACCTCTCAGAGTTTGGAGAACTTCAACAAAACAAAGGCTGCAGCATCCATCAGAACCTTCAGCACCTTCTTGTTCCCGAGAACCTGGAGGAGCACGTCTCTTGTTTCACTCAGTCTAAAGAGATGATGACAGACTCTGTGAGACTCTCACACCTGAAAGGTAAGGTGCTCTGATGAAAAAGGGAGTTCAGGGAGTTCATAAACATAAGAAAACCCAGTGCCTGTAAAATGTAAGTTTGTTTAATTGTGGTCAATGGTGAATGGAATAAAGATTTTCCTCTTTATTCTTAACCTCAACTTCAGCCTCTATCTTAACTTCTACCTGACCTCAATGAGCAATTAAACCTCAACGTCAGATTCCACCTTAATTCTACCTCACCTTAACATCAGCAGCAAAAACCTCAGCATCAACTTTATCCTCAACCTCAAATTCGGCTTCAATCGTAACACTTACCTCATTTTCAGTAAACAATTAAACCTCAGCCTCTGTATAAATTACCACCTCGCCCCAATTATCAATTAAACCTCAACATCAGATTCTACCTTAATTCTACCTCATCTTAACATCAGCAGCAAAAACAGCAGAATCAACTTTATCCTCAATTCAAATTTGGCTTCAAACTTAACATCTACCTCATTTACAGTAAACAATTAAACCTCAGCCTCTCTATAAATTACAACCTCACCTCAATTATCAATTAAACCTCAACCTCAGATTCTGCCTCACCTTAACATCAATTAAATCTCAACCTCAAATTTATCCTCAACCTCAGGCTCCACCTTAATTTCCACCTCACCTCAATCAGCAGCAAAAACCTCAGCATCAACTTTATCCTCAAAAAGTCAGATCTTAACACCTCAGTTTCCGTCAGCAATTAAACTTCAACTTTAACTTGATCTCAAATTAAACCTGCAATTTAATCTCAGCCAGAGGCCAAAACTCAGTCTCAACCACAATAAAAGTAGGCAAAGTAGTTATAACAGAAAGCATTGCTGTGAGGATTTTATGCATCTCAAACACCACTCCAGTCATTTAAAGGTGGTATTTTGGTTTTACTCCGATCACCTACGTCTGATATTAAACTTTGTTTAAGCATCTGAAACAATGACATGAGAGATTTATGCAAAGACCAAGAAATCTAAAGAAGACTAGGACGTATTTTACGGCACGTTTAAAAAGAAAGAACTGAACGTCTCCAGCGTTTACAGCAGACAGGAAAGTCTAACACCTAAACTCTTCAGACACTTAATTACATGCAGTAATCTTAAAGGAAATTGTGTTTATTGATGCCGTTTAGAGAAATATTTCCTCTCAAACAAGACCTTGGGGTCTCCCAAGCTTTAAAACTGAATTACACACTGAAGCTCTGTCATCATTCACTCTGTTTCAAAGGTATGACCTAAACACATCCAGCTCCATGTTTCCAACACAAACACAGAGGCAGATCACTTCAAAGCCTCAGTGTTGGCTTCTGAAGATCCGCCAGAAACGGTGCAGGGTTCGGGGGAAGCTCTCCACTCGACTCTGTGAGGAAAAACCCACCCACTGTCACTAGGTTCACTTTATACTGAGGAAATAATCTCCCCTCAAACTCACCCTCAACCTCAACCTCAGCCATAATGTCTACCTCACCTTCAATCAGCAATTAAACCTCAACGTCAACCTCAGCCTCAGCTATATCCTCATCCTTAACTTAACCTGAACTTCAAGCACAACACTAACATCAGTCTGAAGTAGTTATAACACTAAAAAGACAACATTTATGTGAGGATTTGATGGCATTTATCCTTGAGAGCACAAGTGAGGTCAGGGGCTGGTGTTGGTGATTAGTTCAGGATCACACACCACTCCAACTCATCCCAGAGGCACGGGATGGAGCCTCAGGCTCAGATTGAACCTGTATCTCAGACATAATTTTGTGTTTGTGTATACTTACACCTGTGTGTGTGTGTGTGTGTGTGTACGCTGTGTGTGTGGGATGATGAGTAATAAAGTCTTTATTCTCTGTAAACGTGGCAGAGTTTGGGAGTTTACTTCTGTCCTGCGGCGGCTGATGAAGAAATCAGATTCAACAGCGAGTGTAAAACAGGGAGGTGTCTGTCAGATGCAGAAGCTACGAGACGTGGCACTGACTGAATCACAACGTCAGTAAAAACACAAAACACAACAAACCTGAACCTTTGAGGAGGTTTAGCCCTTAGTTTAAGCCCTTACTCTGACACACGGTGCTCTGCAAAGGTCTTCGCCACATAGGTTTATTATTATTATTTAAAATAATGTACCTTTTTATTAAGTGTGGTGTCTTATGGGTACTTCTGTGTGTCTTCGGAGTACTTGTAAACATTTAAAAACATCTGGAGATGCACACAGTATTAATTAATGTGTAAATATACCTATATTAAAATTGATATTCGCAACAAGGCACTGCATTAGAGGAGAGTGGGGACAGTCCTTATTCAGAGGGATTATAGTTTGGTTTATACACAGAGGTTACACTGGACATTGTGTACACTGCATACACTACCATTTTTAAAGTTATTTACACTTTGAAAAGCTAGTTCTTGAAAGAACACAGTGGTTCTGTATAGAACCACTGCTGGCAACCCGTTTGGCTGTTTCTGTACCCGTTTGGAAGCTGTTTTGATCGCTCGGGTTTTCCTGTTTAATCGTTTCCATTGTTATTTCTATATTTATATCTGTTTTTATAACCTACTAACCATCCATAGATCTATCTTTTAGATTGTCTCCGCAGGAATATTCATTACAGAGGCACTAAAACTGCCACCGGACCCTGGAGTAACGTTCTTGGTGTAAGTTACTAAAATTCACTAAAAGCGGTAAGTACCTGCAATTCCATGGCTACTACTGGCTGTTTTGCCTGTTCAGAGTGTGGCATGTTTAGTTTAACGCCCTTTTCCACCTCTAGCGATAAAGATAGTGGTTGTATTTGTAGTAAGTGTCAGCTAGTTAGCTCTCTGGTGGATAAAGTGGACCAGCTAGAAGTGCGCATCCGGAGCTTATTATTGTTGAGGGATAAACAGCGAGATTCAGTGTTAGCAACTCCGGGTGCCTTAGGGAGAGTTAGCACCCCCACGACTCCGGCGTTAGAGCCCTCACAGCGGGGTGAATGGGTGACGTCTCGGCGTCATAGCCGGAAAGCTAAGGCTGATGCTAACGCTGAGGCCAAAGCTAGCCCACCGGGACACCACGCTCCTCCGATTCGCGTGTCAAACAGGTTTGCCCTGCTCAGCGAAGCACCCGCTGAGGAGCCTGTTAAGAGTGCTCTGGTTATAGGAGACTCTATTGTTCGGCACGTGAAATTAGCTACTCCTTTAGGGGCGCCGGCAGTAACAGTTAGCTGTTTATCGGGAGCCAGAGCGCCGGATATTAGTGGCAACCTTAGACTGTTAGCTAATAGGAGATATTCGAGGGTAGTCATTCATGTAGGGGCCAATGATATTCGTCTGCGGCAGTCTGAGGTAACTAAGGGTAATATTACAGAGGTGATTAAACTGGCCCAGACGATGTCCGATGCCGTAATCTGCTCTGGTCCCATACCAATGCGGCGTGGCGACGAAGCTTACAGCAGACTTTGGGCGTTAAACTGCTGGATGTCCAAGTGGTGTTCCGAAAATCAAGTGGGCTTTATAGACAATTGGTTACGTTTTGAGGGCAAGCCTGGTCTTATAGGTAGGGATGGTATCCACCCCACGCGGGAGGGTGCTGCCTTACTTTCTTGCAGTATAGCACATAGTCTTTTAGTTAGTCGGCAGAGTAGTGTAGATAGCTGCTGACAATCCAGAGCCGGGACCAGGCCGCAGACAGACAGGCTAAACCGACCGTCTGCGAACTGTCTTGAGGCGTCACCCAGGTTCAACTGTATTGAGACTGTGTCTTTCCCCCGAACTAAATGTAAAAGTAGAAAAACAAAATCAGCCTGTTTCAGCAACCTAATCAATATTAAATCATACACAACACCTAGCAGCAACACCTCAGAACTAAAATTTGGGTTACTCAACATAAGATCGCTAAACTCAAAAGCACTCATCGTAAATGATATTATAAGTGATCATAAATTCAATGTTTTCTGTCTCACGGAAACGTGGGTTAAACCAAATGAATATTTAGCACTAAATGAAGCCACCCCCCTAGGCTATAATTATGCACATAGCCCAAGAATATCAGGCAAAGGAGGTGGAGTATGTGTAATTTACCAAAATACCCTAGAAATTAGTCTTAAACAATGTGACACCTTTTCTTCTTTTGAGGTTCTCTCCACTATTATTACAAATCCGGTCACAAAAAAGGACGCATTTTTATTATGCAACATTTACAGACCACCAGGGCCTTACTTAGAATTTCTGAAAGAATTCAGCGATTTTGCTACAAACCTAGCGGTGTGCAATCATAAAGTTATAATTGTAGGAGATTTCAATATCCATTTCGAGAAGGAAAGTGACCCACTAAAAAAGGCATTTACCTCAATCTTAGACTCTATTGGTATTACTCAAAATGTAACAGGGCCTACACACTACTGCAGCCACACTTTAGACTTAGTTCTGACACTAGGTCTTAACATTGACAAAATTAATATCTTACCGCAATCCTCAGCAATCTCCGATCATTACTTAATTTCATATGAGCTACGTTTTATCCATAATATATGTAAGAACCCTCGCTATTCTACAAGGCGTATAATAAAACCATCTACCGCCCTACAATTTATAGAAAACCTACCAGAACTATCGACCCCAGTTCCAACTCCATCAGACCCAATGGACCTAGATGTACTAACTGACTACCTAGAAAATACCTGTCGATCTACTTTAGAAAAGGTAGCACCACTTAAACATAAAAGTATAAGACAGAAAAAGCTCGCACCATGGTATAACGGTAAGACCCGTACTTTAAAACAAACATTACGAAAACTAGAGCGGAAATGGCGATCAACCAAGCTTGAAGTGTTTCATTCTGCCTGGAAGGACAGCCTTATAGAGTATAGAAATGCCCTCACTAAAGCTCGCTCAGCATATCTGGCCTCGCTGATCTCCAATAATAAAAATAATCCGAGAGCACTGTTTAGTGTGTTTTCTAGAATTACAAAAAATCAAGCAGGTTCTGAACAACTAATTCCAGCAACTCTCACCAGTAAAGATTTTATGGACTTTTTTTAATAATAAAATTGAGAATATTAGACAACAAACTCTAGCCACAGGATCAAATCCATCCTGGCTGCCACCTGATGTGAATGAAATAAAACATAATATAACTGTAAAAGAAAGACTTGAAACCTTTTACCCACTCCCACAATTAGAACTAGAGAAGATTATCACCTCCGCGAACTGTACAACTTGCACACTTGACGCAATTCCCACAAAGTTGCTCAAAGAAGTACTACCAGCTATTATTGATCCTCTTTTAACTATAGTAAACTCATCGCTTAGTCTGGGCCATGTACCCAAAGCTTTTAAACTAGCAGTTATTAAACCTATGATCAAGAAACCAAATCTTGATGCTAGTACACTGTCTAATTACAGGCCTATTTCTAATTTGCCATTTCTGTCTAAGATCTTAGAAAGAGCTGTGGCCCAACAACTTAGTTCATATCTACATAAGAATCATATATATGAAAAATTCCAATCTGGATTCAGGCAACATCATAGTACAGAGACAGCTCTAGTCAAGATAACAAATGATCTTCTTCTTGCCTCTGATCAAGGCCACGTATCCCTGTTGGTGCTTCTTGACCTAAGCGCAGCCTTCGATACAATAGACCACAATATTCTCATAGAAAGGTTAGAAAACATGGTTGGAATCACAGGGACAGCCCTATTATGGTTCAAATCTTACTTAACGGAACGTTATCAATTCGTAAAAGTAAACAATCTAAATTCAAATTATTCTAAAGTAAGATTTGGAATTCCACAAGGCTCTATTTTAGGACCATTATTATTTACATTATACATGTTACCGCTAGGCACAGTTATAAGAAACCATGACATTAACTTTCACTGTTACGCAGACGACACACAATTGTATATTTCAGCCAAGCCCGATGACAAACACAGATTAAAGAAAATAGAGGACTGTGTAAAAGACGTGAAAGGCTGGATGTTGCGTAACTTCCTCCTTCTAAACAGCAACAAAACAGAGGTCCTGCTTTTGGGTCCAAAAGTGAC
This sequence comes from Hoplias malabaricus, assembly GCF_029633855.1. Classification (NCBI taxonomy): domain Eukaryota; kingdom Metazoa; phylum Chordata; class Actinopteri; order Characiformes; family Erythrinidae; genus Hoplias; species Hoplias malabaricus. Next base: position 45,501,067 of record NC_089807.1, read on the forward strand.
AAGAAATAAATTATCAGATTTAATTTTAGATCTAGCTAACTTTTCAGTTAAACCTGGTTCAGCAGCAAAAAATCTTGGTGTCATAATTGACCCGGATTTATCATTTGATCAACACATAGGTAGTATCACTAGGACAGCTTTTTTACATCTTCGCAATATTGCTAAGATTAGAAATGCCTTATCCCTCCAGGACGCAGAAACATTAGTACATGCCTTTATTACTTCAAGGCTTGACTACTGTAACGCACTACTGTCAGGATGCACCAGCAGCAATTTAAGAAAACTTCAACTAGTTCAAAATGCTGCAGCTAGGGTCCTCACTAAAACTAGAAAATTTGAACATATCAGCCCAGTTTTATCATCACTTCATTGGCTGCCTGTTAAATTCCGCATTGACTACAAAATTTTGTTATTAACATATAAAGCTCTACATGGGCTTGCTCCTGAATATCTTCAAGATACAATTTCCTATTATGAGCCTCCACGTTCACTCAGATCACAGAATACTGGATTTTTAAATGTTCCCAGAATTCAGAAGGCCTCAGCTGGGGGAAGAGCCTTTTCTTATAAAGCCCCCCAACTCTGGAATGATCTTCCAAAAAATGTTCGGGACTCAGACACAGTCGCAATCTTCAAATGTAGGCTAAAAACTCATTTGTTTAGTTTATCATTTGGTAGCTAATGCTCCCCCATAGATAAAGGCGGCAGATCCGGGGGGTCCATGGACACAGGGAATTATAGTATACTGAGACGCTGGTGCTGTCGTCCCGCCGCTTCTCGCGATCACTCAGGTTTGTTGACGGTGGAGCGGAGGGATGCCAGTGTTTCAGGATGCTCCCGTGTCTGTGTGTCCTTCTGGTTCTCTCCTTTTAGTTAATGCTGTCATAGTCAGATCTGCCGGAGTCATTAGCCACACTCTGGAAATTTTCATATTTTCTACTTTACAAACACAAAACAGTTCAAAACTAATTCCATCCCTTTACATCTTTCCGAGTAAACGACTGCCCACCTGTCTGTCTGGACACTGATGGATGACTGTCGAGATCCTCCTCCACGCTTCAGACCAGCTGCCCACGCTCCAGCAACCACCAAGTGCCTTGAAGCTGTCCCTACACTGAAGTTCTCATGGACCACTAACTATCATCACCAGTAGATTGACCAGAGGAGGATGGGTCACCCCTTGTGAGCCTTGGTTCCTCCCAAGGTTTCTTCCTCAGCTGGGGGAGTTTTTCCTTGCCACTGTCGCCCCTGGCTTGCTCACTTGAGGGTTTTACATTTGTCTTTACATTTCATGTCAAATCTTGTCTTACTGGAATTCTGTGAAGCTGCTTTGTGACAACATCAGTTGTGAAAAGCGCTATATAAATCAATTTGATTTGATTTGATTTGAACCGTGAACACACAGCCAGTCGATGCAGAGATATTGATGCTCCACACGGATCAGGATATTTTTAAAAATGTCTCTTCTTTATTTTCCTCAACAGGGATCCATTCATTCATTCATTGTCTGTAACCCTTATCCAGTTCAGGGTGGGGGTGGGTCTGGAGCCTACCTGGAATCACTGGAGGGGGCGCCAGTCCTTCCCTGGGCGACACACACTCACACCTACGGACACTTTTGAGTCACCAATCCACCTACCACCTGGTGCCCAGTGATTCTGGGTAGGCTCCGGACCCACCGCCGCCCTGAACTGGATAAGGGTTACAGACAATGAATGAATGAATGAATGAATGAATGTATCCATGTGGATGGTCTGAAGAAAGGAACGGTGCAGTTGGTGTTTTAAAACAGAACAGGGTTTTAAACCTACGTTCAGTACCCAGACGTAATAAGAGCTCTTGTTTCAATCCCAGAAAGTCCCTAATCCCTGTTTTACAGAGTTTTGGAGTCTGCTGCGTGTTCATACACAAAGCCGAGGTCTGGAGATGGTGATTAATCCTCTCGCCTTAATGACTCACGGCTGTAAATCACAGGAGCCCTGCACAGAGCTGAGGAGCGGAGGAAGGAGGTGCCACTCCACTCAGGAGCAGCCATGCGCAGGTCAATGTGCCCAGTGCCAAGTGTCAGCCAGATGGGTATGAAGAGTCTGCGCTGTGTCTGTCTGGATCTCCTCTGTCTGTTATGTGTTTACAGTTATAATAAGAGTCAGGTTGGTCAGGGACAAAGCAGCAGAGCGTTCTAGTGGATGTTTTCCTCTTTCACGCTTAATAATGACGGTTCTACAAGGGTTCTTTATTAAAGGAAATGGCTCTGTACAGAACCCTTGAAGAACCTTTTGTGAGAGAATTGATGGAGAATGTGCTGTAGATGGCTCTATACAGCACCTTTTATAGTAGGGTTCTATGCGGCACCAGAAAGGGTTCCTCTACTGTTACAATGTCAAGTTTGTTACAACAGAGGAACTGTTTCTGGTGGTGTATAGAACGCTTTTCTAAAAGGTGCTGTATAGAACCATCTACAGCATATTCTCCATCAACCTGAGGAACCCCATTCATGATCATGTTCTAAAAGTGTTCAGGGTTCCAGTACGGAACCATTTATTTTAATAAATAACCCTCGTGGAACCATATTTTTTGAGTGTGTGTGTGTTCTGGGTTAGTGTGTCAAATTTGTTGAGGGCTGCTAGCTTCTGATCCGCTGCAAACTATCCACACTGAGTGTCAAAGAACAACACACTCTTCAACAACGGCCTTCTTTCCCTCTGCTTCACAGAAAGCCTGGGCCTGGACTGAAACCAGTTATGGCTCATAAAACTCCAGAACAACATCAAACCTCAGCTCATGGCTGCAGTGCTACAGCTAAAAGCCATAGTTATCGATGTCTGTGTGAGCTCTGGGTCTTTCACAAAGCAGGATTTCTCAGTCTCAGCCAAATCACCAAAGCCCAATGTTCAGGTTCGTCTCACAACACTTCTCTTATTGCTTAACACTGGGCTTCGGTTATTTGGCTACAGAAATTTGTGATGTATCTCCTCAAAATGTGGACAGAAACAGATCATTTCAGCATAGTCTTCAAAGGCCTCTGGCCAAACCATGGAAACCAAAACACAACACCTTCCCCAACACAGTCACAGACCAGCGACAACTTCTCACCAACGTCAGACAAAATGTGCAAAGAGAAGTTTATGTGCTGATACGCTGTTCACTTATGATCTTCATAGGACTCGCACCACACAGTAATTCTGACAGATTGTAATACAGTACAGGAAATGTAGGGGGCGATATTGCTTCCTTTGTTTCATTATACAGGATGTGATGTGTAAATAACTCATGAAAGAATAAAGTTATGTTAAAACCAGTGTTATGTTGTTTTTCTTGTGAAATTCCCAATAAGTTTGATGTGTCACATGACACTCTTCCCATTGAAAAAACAAAAGTTGGATCCAAAATGGCTGACTTCAAAATGGCCGCCATGGTCACCACCCATCTTGAAAAGTTTTCAGTCTAAATATTAGTCTACGAACATAACCATGGGGATATGTTTACGACCTTAAAAGCCTCACAGGGCCACAGTGAACCAAACTTTGAAGCTGAAAAGTGAAGATATACTGTTGTTCTCGTTTAAACTTTCCAAAACACACAAGTACACTTTAAAAATGACTTGTAATTCCATTCCACATTAAAACATTTTACGTAGTTATATAGTTGAGTTCTTCAAATATTCAGTTACACCTTAAACAGTGAAGCAGTTACGGGCACCTGGACAAAACTACTGCACTATTTAAAGAGACACACAGCTGCCAGCTGGATAATAAAAAGTTAGCTATGTTTGCTTCTTTTTCTTCTATTCCACCTTAAGTGCTGCAGCTGTTACAAAATTAGCCAAAAAAGAAGGGAGAAAACTAGGTGCAACTGTCAAAAAATGGTCACATTTTGGCTCACAGAGCTCAGGTAGGGCGGCCCCTTATCAAAATTTTGCTTAGGGCCCCTGTGAAGTCTGGACCGGCTATTAATCCACAAATATATTCACAAATAGCAGATGTTAATATAAACCAGTTCATCCCTCTAAAGGATCCAACAGCTCACACTGAAAGTGCTCCACGCTGCTGCAAATCTCTCAGTGAGGAATTTTCTTTAAGCGTTCAACAGCTAATCAGGGCTTTTTTTCAAAGTCTGTGACCTACTGAAAGCAGAGAACCTGAACTGACCCCCACCAACAGCACATTCCACAGCAGAGGAGAATGGATAAGAGCTCCGTGTGTGTGTGTGTGTGTGTGTACCAAGTATATATCACAGTGTGGGAATTAAAACCTGGCAAAGGTTAGAGTTGGTGTTAGGGTTAGGTTTAGAGCTGGTAGGTTTAGTGTTTAAGCCTCGGGTTGTTGCGCCGGCTGGTGAAGTGGCTGTGAGCTGTGAACAGTTTTGCATCTGTACACTTGGAGTTGTAGCAGCAGCGGCGAAAATGAGGAGTTCTCTGAGAAGAGTTTTGTTAGCTCTACTTTATTGTGACTGTTGCTTGTGTTGTGTGTTGTAATCAGCACAAAAGGCTTGTATAACATCTCCAGTTCTGAACCCGCTCCCTCTATGTAATCTCAGAAAGAGCAGAGACGCTGTGGAGCGTCTGAGGTCACAGACAGAGCAGCGGCGCTTTTGGTCGTATTTCCATTTCAAAGTTCACCAAAGTTGGAGTTCATGCGAAAAGTTGGATGCGATGTGTATTCTCCACACGGCTGTGGATGTGAAATTTGCCTGATGCTGAGAATCTCACTGGAATTACTGGAATTTCACACTCGAAAATTCACAGACAAAAAACGAGTGTGACGGTAGCTTAAGGATTACAGCTGGTGTCAGGATAGAGATATATTTAATGGTAACTACGCATCATGGCTGCCTCACGTACAGTGGAACCTCTACTAACGAACGCCTATACTAACGAACTTTCCAAGATACGAACCAAGCATTTGAATATTTTTTGCCTCCACCAACGAACCACGACTCTAGAAACGAACCCGAGCCTCCTCCGAGCCGGCGGCTGGAAATGGCCACTGACCCCAATAGGTGAGTCTCCCAGCGCCCCCAGACTTGAGTGAGCTTTTAAGATTAGCACATTGTAGCTTTAGCAATTTAGCATTAGTGTAAATAGCAGACATCGAAACTCGTGCTAAGTTAATCCGTATCTATGCTTCGTCTCCCCACATTCACCGCCTACTCTCCGTTATTCCACCCCCACCCCCCACCTCCCGTCATACAGCCAGTGCCTGTGTTACTGCTCCAGCCAGTCGTCACGTCTTCAAGGTAGCGCTGTGTAACCACTTACAACTTTATTATTTCTTTTTATTACTGTTACCACTGTATCTCTGTTTTATTTTTAGTAACGCTACATGTATTTTTTTGTGGGTGGGCATTGACTCGAGAAACAAACTTTTCAACTTACGAACCGGATCACGGAACGGATCAAGTTCGTAGGTAGAGGTTCCACTGTAATTGCGTGTAGGTTGTGCACATCCTCAGAAATTCAATGCTAGGTGCAGTACACATGTAGGGGGCTGTGCAGGCAAAAACCACATCACTATATCAGCAAGTTTTGAAAAAGGCAGTGTCAGAGCCAAGTCTGCAATTACCCACATGTTTCTCTAGTCTGCCCTCTAGTGGGAGCTTCCAGTTATAAGCATAGCACATATAAGCACAAAGTCGAGGGCTGCTCATAGAGTGTGTGAACAGTTATGTTTACGACACAGATACGGTTGTCTACGCGAAGGCATGGCCAAACAGTGCGTATATCTCTACCCTTAGGGTTAGATTTGAGGTTGGTGTAAGGGTTAATGTTAGGTTTGGTGTAGGGGTTAAGGTTAGGGTGATGGTGTAAGAGTTAGGGTTGGGATTAGGATTAGTGTTAGGCTCTCAGTGTCTTTAGAAAAGTCTACGTAATGTCCCCACAATTCACAGAAACAAGCCGTGTGTGTGTGTGTGTGTGTGTATTTACATGTCTGCATAGTCTGCATCTTATCAGCGCTGGGACGTCCATTTCAGCGCTTTCTCACCCTTGAGACGCTCCATTTGTCCACTACACATTAACCCTTTGTTGACCGAGTCCTGAACTCCCAGACAAAACTTTCAGGAGAAACACTGAGAACACAGACTCTGAGGTCTCTCTCGTGTGTGCACTTTCACCAGCGTTTAAACAAGAACAGTCCACAGCTGTAAGTGTGTGAGTGACAGGGTGAGTGTCTGATAAACAAATTTAAATCCATGTTAATACAACTTTACTGGTTTACATCTTTCTTTTTTTATTTTGGCAGGAATTTGTTTACGGAAAACCTTCCTCCCAAAAATCCATTTTCCCAGTTAACACTCAGTGGAATGTGCTAATCATTAACTGGCTTACGGTCTCTTTAAGGATTTGATATTCGTCAGTGTTTCCCTGTTTTTGTGTGTGTTTTTCTCCTCACGCTGACAACTTGCTGTTGTTGTTTTTTTTTTTTTTTTTTATTTGCATAATTCATTCATTCATTCATCCATCTTCCTTGTTAAGGCTTTAAGAGGCTAGATGCACTGGATCCAAAATCTGCAAGGTGCTTTAAGAGTGCATATCTAAGCATCTCGTGCCCCAACATAGCACCCCCTAGTGGTGGGGAGATATTTGCACTTTTAAAGTCTCTCTGATGCAGTGGATCTCGAAGTCACCCTTTGTATTTACAATTCTCTCCCACCTCTAGGGCTCTTTTAATCATCCCCCAAACATAGCACCCCCTAGAGGTTAAGAAGATATCAGTGTCCTGACAGACTCACCAATACACTGGATCTCAAATCCGCGAGGTGCTTTAAGAGCCCGTCGTGTCCAGCTCTCCCTCAGAACCTCGAGGTGCTCCTCTTTCCCCTGGATGAGCAGAACGTGCTCGTCGATCCAGCCGAGGAAGAAGGTCTCCTCCACGGCCTCGGTCACCTTCTTGTTCCAGAAGTGCTGCATGTTCTCAGCCTTGAAGTCGGCGAAGATCTCGTATCCCGTGTGTCTGTGCTGCGTCTCGTCCGGCAGCGTCCCGTCTCGCCGCAGGACGATGGCCAGCGAGTGAGGAGCGATCTGCAGGAACCTCTCCATGACCGACGCTGGCAGTGGTGACCATTCACACACGTTAAAAAAACCTTCACCAATGCTCCATCACCCGCTGTTCTAGATCACCTTCAACCTCCCACAGCTCCGGCTCCTCCTCATGGCTCCAGCTCCAGCTCACACACTTGCGATCTAGACCCTTGTGTACTTTGTAGTGCACTCTTTAAACACAGGTTAGTGTTTATAAGCAAAATGGTAACAGCAGCTAATTGAAAGCGATTAATTGTTCTTTTTTTCCTTAAGTTGTAAATAGACAATTGTAACCTAATAAAGCAAAGTGTGAACCAACGTCTCTGCAGTGACAAAATGCTGATGTCTCAAGATTGAAAAATTAAGGTAAGTCTTCATTTAAAGAGAATATTTACATTCAAATGCTAAAGTAAACGAGCTGGAAAAATCTGCAAAGAAGACGCACAAAGACACTTTACGCTTCTAAAACCGCAGATATTTTCACGTCCTGTGCCCAGAGAACTCATTTATCGTAACGGTCACAGTTCGCGCCGCGACCGTCAAGATCCAGAACTCACCAGAAGCGCCGGCCAAAATTCTAGAACAAAAGTACACACTAGCAAAGCAATTCATGTACGACGTAAGAAAACTCCAGGCAAAGTAGTTTGTAGTACGCAACTGCGCACTTGCTGAGTGTTCTCCAAATGTTCCACAGCGCACACAGGCGCTAGCACAGGAATTCAAGAACATAAGAAGAACCATGTGTGAGAACACACAGGCCAAGTGTTCTACAGTGCTCTAAGCACAGAAGCCAAACATTCTAGAACGCTGAAGCAAATCAGTCAGTAACTCTAGAACGCCAGTCCTTCTAAGCCAAGGGTTCTACAATGATAAGGGCATTTAAGCCAAGGGTTCTAGAAAGCTAGCACATCAAAGCCTAAGGTTCTAGATGGATGGGCACATAAACCTACGTTTCTAGAACTACAAAAACATCTAACATAATGGTTCTAGAACATGTCTAAGTCAAGCGTTCTAGAGTGATAAGCTCCAAGCCAAGGGTTCTAAAACAATAAACACTTACGAGCCAATGGTTCTAGAACGCACACACTCTCAACGCGTTTCAGTGAAGGGTCCTAGAACGCAAGTGCGCGGATGTTTAGGAGGAGAGCACGCGGATTGGAGCGCGACCCGTGGCGGTGATCTTCAGAAGCTGCCGGTCCGTGAAGCGCGCGGTTCTCTCTCCGCGCGCGTCCCTCGGTTCTCCTGTTCCTCTCCGCGGGGCCTCTCGCGCTCCTCTGTGACAACTCATGTGCCTGTCCTCCGTCAGGTCCGTGCGTGAGCCACCATTCCCACGCCCGGCGCGCTGTCTCTCGTGCAGAAAAACAAAAAAACAAAAACACAAACAGAAATCTAACAGCGCGTTTATAGCGCGAGCATTATGCGGATCAGCGCGCGCTCACCGAGCACCGCAATCGGGCAGGCTGCGGAGGGGGCGGGGCCTACACGCCAGTATACACGTGTACCACGCCCAATAGCTCTGTGATTGGATAGAAGCACCATATGGGGCGGAGCCAAACGAGCAGCGGTGAAGCATGAATCTGTTTATTATGTGACATAATAGACCGAGAGAGAGAGAGAGACTAAAAAAGAGACTGATTACTGACTATTATTCAATCATTCATTTATTCCTTCAACGTCTGCTGCGGCTTAATTAGAGGAGAGGTCTTGGAACAGGTTCAATCCACAGGACCGACAGAAAAAGTGGGAGAGGGGGAGTGAAGGAACAGCACTGTCTCCTCCTTCAACATCCACGGCTGACATACTCTTTAACAAGGCACTGAACCCACCCCTGGGTGCCGAGGTGGCTACCTGCTGCTTCATTTCTTTCTCTCTCTCTCTCTCTCTCTCTGTGTGTGTGTGAAGAACATTTCACTTTTTCTTCACAGTGACCTTCAGCAACACTGCCTGAAATACAATATATTTTTTTTATTAATTAATTCATGGTTGGTGCGGTGGTGCAACAGGTTGTGTCTTTGTCACAGCTCCAGGGTCCTGGAGGTTGTGGGTTTGAGTCCCACTCTGGGTGACTGTCTGTGAGGAGTGTGGTGTGTTCTCCCTGTGCCTGCGTGGGTTTCCTCCGGGTGACTGTCTGTGAGGAGTGTGGTGTGTTCTCCCTGTGCCTGCGTGGGTTTCCTCCGGGTGACTGTCTGTGAGGAGTGTGGTGTGTTCTCTCTGTGTCTGCGTGGGTTTCCTCCGGGTGACTGTCTGTGAGGAGTGTGGTGTGTTCTCCCTGTGCCTGCGTGGGTTTCCTCCGGGTGACTGTCTGTGAGGAGTGTGGTGTGTTCTCTCTGTGCCTGCGTGGGTTTCCTCCGGGTGACTGTCTGTGAGGAGTGTGGTGTGTTCTCCCTGTGCCTGCGTGGGTTTCCTCCGGGTGACTGTCTTTGAGGAGTGTGGTGTGTTCTCCCTTGGTATGTGAATGGGCAACTCAAAAAGTCTCCGTAGGTGTGTGTGTGTGTGTCGCCCTGTGAAGGATCAAAAATGGTCTGTGGAGCTTATCACTGGGCATGCCCTGGAGGGGACACCAGTTCATAACTGGAAAACACACTCTCACACATTTTAAATATTTTACAAAATAATAAAAATTTTAATTGCAGTTAGTTTACCATTTAGTGTTTTATGAACTTTTAAATAGAGCGTCTGTAAAGCACTATGAGGTGCATTTATATAAGGAAGGTGCCAATATATTTATTATATTTTAATATATTTAAAACAATTATTCTATTATTAGGTTATATGATAATATTTACTGTCATTTACTTATTATTATACCTAGCCATGTTTTTAAAATCATTATGAATACTTTATAACGAGTTATTAATGTGTTCATAGAATGTTACAGACATGGAAGTCACAGAGTCACCAAAAGTTTCTTCAGTTGATCCCAAAAAAATATCTAAGAGCTATTTATGTCCACATTTTTGGAACAGACAGGCGTGTAAAAGCACATCTCTTATATTAAATACGTTTAAATGTATTCGTTTGTTTGATTCTTTGTTTTATTTATGGACTTTAACTGCACCCTCCACTGCAGTTTCCCTGCGTTACCTTCCCTCAGCTTTTTTCCCGCCCAAAACACACAGGCCCCGCCCCTCTGCCCTCCCGCTTAATCTCATTGGCAACTCTGAGAAATCGGTTGCCATGGAGATGCCTTTGGACCGTACGCTCAGTGGCCATTTTAACAGAAACACTTCCACCTTGCTGCCTTGGGTTGCGTTCCAAAATAGGTCTATGCGCCCTACTCCCTTCATAGTGCACAATAAAGGCTCCTGAGGAAGGGAGGAATAAGGCTCAGGGCCAAATATAAACAGATTGAAAAAATAAAAATACCGTTTGGACATACATACAGCAATGAGCCAAAACATTAAAATGACTCATTGTTTACACACTCCCCGTCCATATTGGTGCACTTTTTAGTTGTACAATTACAGACTGCATTGCAACTGTTGCTCTGCATACTTGTTTTTCTCCTTCCATTTTCTCTAAGATGGGCACGCTTTGAGAGTATCTATCCACCTCCCCGGTTTGCTGTGTGTGTTGGGCGTCCTCTTCCCCAGGGTCCCGTCTCTCCGAGTGCATCGCTGACCTTCGAGGCTCTGATCACTGACCCCACGATTACAGGGTTACAGCAGTTTCGGAGCAACACAAACGTCACACGATCCCAGAGGCTCCTCAGGGGAGAGAGGCTTTTAGAGCGAGTGAATAGAGGGAGAGGGAGGTCTTTCTTTTTCAGACTGATGGGGATTAGCGGAACAATCCAAACAAATGAAGACAAACTGTTCGATGCCAAAGTTTGGGCGCCTCAGTGAAATGATATGATTTGTTGTGGTGAGTGAGTGAACCTGTCCAGAGGTGTGTGAGCGAGAGATTATGAGTGTTTGAAATTGTCCACAGGTGTGTGTGTGTGTGTGTGTGTAAAACTGTCCAAAGATGTGTGTGACAGTGATTGGGTGAGTGTGTGAAGCCCTGTGTTCTGGGTGTGTTCCCGTTTGACCACAGTGATTCTGGGTTAGCTCCGGACCCTAATCAGAATCAAGTGTTTAAAGGTGAACGAATGAATAATGGACTGTAAACAAAACCTCACTAGAACTTACTCTTCACTGCCATCTGCAGGAAGCAGAAGATTGCCTCAGCTCCAACGCCTGACCACAGCATTAGCCACGAGATAAACACAGATGGTCTGGTCACAGTGCCCCCTGCTGGAGGGGAGTGGGTGTATCAGGCACCGAGTAAACAATCAGTTGATGATGGAAACAGAAGTGGGTGAGCGTCAGGATCTGAGCCAAACTGTGGTGGTGACGTTTTATAAACACTTTCAGCGAGATGTGTTCTGACCCGGTTCTATCAGAGAAGTATTAACCCCTTCAGCAGTGTGTGCTGCAGTAGCTCTTCTGTGGGATGGGACCAGACCGTCACTCCCTCCTCCATCTGTGAGACTCAGGCCCCAGGGGCCCCAAGAGTTTTGGTGAAGCTCCGACCAAAACATTAGTCAATTTCAATTAATTACTACAGTGCCTTTAAAAAAAACCAAAACAAAACAAAAAAAAAAAACACAACCTGTTGGTGTCACAAAGCAGCTTCAAAAACATTGAAAAAAATAATTCATATTAAAATAATGAATTGGTGACAGTACCAGTAAACTCCCTCAAACCTGGAGGAAGAACCTCGGGAGAAACCAAGACTCACAGGGGGACAGTAGTAAACAATAATTTTAATTTAAAAACTGCAGGTAGATCATCACCATCACACTGTGAACCGCAGTTCCTTACTCTGACCTCCTGCTTCCAGCTCTTCACTCGCTGGCTGATGTTAAAATAATCCAGTAAGACAGGGTTAAGTTTAAGGAGTCATCAACAATTACACACAAATAAACCGTGATTAGAGACTTAGGCACAGGTTTATTTAAATATATGAAAAAAATAAAAACAAACAAAAAAAAAAGTCAGTCTTTAACAAAACATTACACGAGACAACGTCAAACTAAGAGTCCTTCTCTCGCTGGAAGACATTCGGAGAAATGACGTGTCCATATTTTTGTCAACACGTGAAATTAAATCAAAACAGAAAACAAAAACAACAGAACGTTGATATAACAATCATCAAACCCTGTGCGCGTCGATCATGTGCCGTTACTCCCTCTCCCCCTCACTGCGCTCCTCCCGCTACACAGCACACAACTCCATGAAAAAATAAAGTTTGAAAAATATCTTTTCCAATATCTTACAAACATTGATGGCAGTGTTCAGGGTCTTTTTCAATGTCCCTCATTCGCCCTGAAGCCAGAAAAAGCACCTGGAGGATCACATCGGTGTGGGAACGTTTTACTGTGTTCATAAACCTGACGTCACATCTGACAAACGCATGCAGAAACATGTCCAGAGGATTAGTCAGAGTGCCAGTTGTCGTTAACACTTTCTAAGATGAAAATAACTAATAATATAGATAGATGTTTCTATAGATGTGGCTTGTGCAATATGACGATCTGACTGACACTACACCGTCTTCCATGGTCTCCTTATCCAGTGACATTGACTCAGACTATGTTATATATTATAATCTCACATGTTCAGATCATTTTTTAGCTTATTCGTTCACAGAGAATGGGAAAACGTGAGCTGGGTCAGGGAAGGAGTTGCTTGAAAAGATTTCTTATGGCTGTGACCAACAACAGCTAAAAGCATAAAGGCCTGTGTGAAAACAGGACCCTCTTTAATTGACATGAACCCACTGTGGGCACAGACAGAGACACCAGGAGCTTCCACAGGCATCTGGATGATTTTGAAAAGATTTATCTTATTTCATTTTGCAAATAAATCTCTCTCTACACTTGGTATAATGAATTGCTAACACTGAATAATTTGTGTTCTTTTTTAAAATGTTCTGGCTGATTAAACTATTAAAAATAGGATTTGTTGTAATAAATCACAATCAGGATAACGATATTTTTCTAGCCTTATTTCAGCTGTCATGTAGTCATTATAGTTATAAGTTGTGCTTGTCAGAGTCACTTTAGAAAGTGTTGAAGACTGACACTTGATAAAAAAAAAGCCTCTATAAATGTTTATTTATGCGAATGTCATGAACAAGATGCTTGCGCAGCCTCATGAACGATGGTCTACAGTAAAACGTTAACCACTGGGTGAAGTGCATTAGGAAAACTTCGAAGGAGACTCACTTCTGAAATCTGGTCCAGTGTCGTCGGCACAATGCCCAGTTTTACACAGAGCCTGGAAAAACAAATTCTAACGGAATCTCAGTGGCTTTTGCTTTGTCTTTACTCCCTCCATCTTCCTCAAGACTGACCTACACAAGCTCCGCCCCAAAACATGCTTTCATAGCAACCATCAGGTTTTTACAAGCTTTTTAACCACTCCGAGAAACTGCTTCGTTATCTTCTCAAAACGATCGACAAAAGCTCCTTTTTTTTCACCATATGGGAGAGCTGTTATACTTCCACCTAGTGGCCTGAGTGAAAATCCATAGTACCACTTTACGGAGGATAATCTGGTTCACTCAAAGCATCTCCAGAGTTGGACTTTATTTAAAAGAAAAAAGTGAAAATAAATGATCAATTTCATGAATATTGGTTATTTTTGGGAGGTAAATATTATTTACTGTTCCTTTAAAGTGTATGGAACTTGAAACGGTCCAAAACACAAACCAAAGCAGAACCATGCACGTAAAAACAGTGTTTCTGCTTTGAGTGCGAGGCTTTTGCAGGCCTTCACAGTAGGTCTAAAATAAAATAAAAAATAATAATAATAAAAAAAAAAACCACAAACTGGATTCCTCTAACGTTCTGTGAAACTTCTATCTACAGTCTTCTATGAAAGAATGCATTTGAGGGTGGAGCCTTGAGAAGATCAATCTAAAGACTTTCAACACAACATTTAAATCACACTCAGGGAGCGCTGACAATAAATAAACGTGGGAATAGAAGGCAGAGGAGTCAAAAAGAAAACCTCAGTCCGGTCCAGAGTCTGTTTCCTTGACACTGAGCTGCACTTGTAAATGCAGATGAGTGAAAGCCTAAGATCCAGGAGGATTTCCACTACAGCTGCACAACATGGCATTTCATCACTATCACTGCACCGACCTTCATCACACTTATTACAGGAGGAGTGGCCAATATGGCGGTGTCAGAAAGTGCGTAAACACCATTTATTATTAATAAACTCAGCTACTTTAAACTCCAGCCAATGTGGACACACTACAGTTGGACATGAGCCTAAAATCACCATTTCTAATGACAAGAGTCCACCAAAGTGGTTTAAACTCCCTCACAACACTGCGCTCTGTAAAACTGGAACCGTTTTCAGGAGCGATGGAGCTCCATCCAACGCCTCTGACTGACTCAGCCATGTTTTAAAACACCCAGCATTTTCTGTCCATATTGTGCAGCCCTAGTGTGGCACGGTCACTTGCACAAGTTTACACACCTCTGATCAAATTAAACTGTACATTTTCCAACCTTACACCACAAGTTAACACATCCTCGAGAGGGAGACCTGAAGTGCACAGTCTCTGCCTATTTGCTGAGTTTAACAGAGCAGGGGACATGTGACACACAAAAACAGGCAACATCTTATTTTCACAGTCAGGGAATTACACCCAAAAATTACAGAAGAAGAAAAATGTAAATGGAGCTTAGAGGAACAATGTTAAATCCAAAGCCCATTTGCAAACACAAATGTTTGAATCATTTGTACCGAACATTACCCGTTACTCATACACAGTCCGGGTGAATTCAGAATGCACCCGTGTGAACAGAGCCGGTAATGTTCCAGAGACTTCACAGTGAATTCATGCCATGCCTCCTGCAAACAAATGTACAGGCCCCTGTCCAAACCACACCAAACAACTCCAGCTGTAAGAACCTGTCTGACACTGAGAATCTCCAGCTGTACCCTACATATGTAAAAGGGCAACTCTGGAAAAAATCCGGACCTGATTCTCTGGACATTTTCCGTAGTTCATTTGTAAAATTAGCTCCGATCTTGGACTTGTGAAATTTTTACATTAAGAACAGCTGAGGTTTTTGAACTATGACAAATATTACAAATGAGAATAAGGGGTCTATACATCGGCTATTGTCTCCTGGAGATCACAGGTTCGAAATGACCCCACTCTCTGTGTGGGTAGGACAGGCACCTCAGTGAGCGCTCAAGGAGACTCACTGAAAAAGATGGAATTAAAAATAACTAATAATTGGAGGAAAAAGGATAAATGTTTAAAAAAAGGGATAAAAGGGTTGTGTTTTGACAGTGACTTTGTTAAATTCAGCAAATACTCTGTATACCTTGTGCATTAAAGTCTTCCCACATGATACAACATGAGTGTAATATTCCCAGAAGGTGTGTATTATGTCAAAAATAAAGCAAACTAGCCGCACAATTTAACCCTGAGGCGCCAAAACCTTCTCATCCGACCCGTTCCAAGTGAACCAGAAGAGGCCTGTCTTTTCTAAGAGTGTCTTTCCAGGTTCTCCAGGGCACTACCTGGACCTGCGGTCCTTCTTGGGCCGCTCTGCGCTCTTGTCCATGGTCTTTTCGCTGTCTCCCCGACATTTGGGGCAGTACCACTTGCCCTTGGGTTTGTAGGTGAGTCCGACACAAGAGAAGTGGAACCACTCGATTGGGCACTGCTCGTTGTCACAGCCAATCATCTCTCCGTAAGAGACCTGCTCGCAAAGGCAGTACGTGGGCTCGTTCGGGTCGATGGTGAACTCCACTGGCGAGGCCTCACGCTCCTGCTTAGCCTTGGATCTCTTTTTCTTCTTTGCAGACTTGGACTTCTTCTCTCGAGGCGGTTGCTGCTGAGAGGCTTCGTCGCAGAGATCCTCCAAAGCTCCGTTGGCCCCGAGGCACGAGTCTCGGCTCTCGCTGTTCCTGTGTCTCCGAGGTCTCCGGGAAGACGAGCGCTCGGGAGCCACGTTAGCAGAGGCTCCTCCCGTCTCGTGCCGAGGCTTTTCGGCCGATCTCTCCGCCTCTCCGGCCTCGAGGAAACACGGCGAGTGCGCCTCCATCTGCCTTGAGCGGTTCTCTACCAGTTCGGCCATCTGCGTGACCACCGTGATCTTCTCATCGCCGAGCTCCTGGCTGCTGATCAGCGCTCGTTGCAACTGCAGCTGGAGGCGCTTCTTCTGGCCTCCATCCGACTCCTTTTTATACCTCTCAAACACCTCGTCCACCTCCTTCAGGATCTCTGTGTGTGTGTGAGAGAGAGAGAGAGAGAGAGAGAGAGACAATTCATTTTGTTAGGCCAACCTATAATGTCAACCTAATACAAAAATAAATAAAAGAAAGCAGTGAGGGACTTGAGGGAAGGAAATGGAGAGAGAGTGAGAGAAAGATGGAAAGAATGGCGACAGAATGACAGAGTTGAGAAGAGACTAAATAGAAGAGAGAGACGGAGAACACAGTAGGAGGGGGGTTTCGAGTTTGTAACTTCTAGGCTCATCATCAGAAGTGGGTTTTCTTGCTCTTTAAACCAGGAACTCTTAAAAACAGATTTATCAATTATTATATTTGAAATTTTGGCCAAAGTGTCTCTGCCTGCTACGTTTGTTGACTTTTTTACAGTGTAGTTCAACATTACCACACAGTCAAAGCAACAGCACAATGTCATATTATCAGCTAATGATTGACAGCTTTAACAGAGTCAGTAAAGAAGCACTGATCGAGTTTTAAAGAAACAGTTTGTTCTGAATGGAGTGTTTTTAACAATTTATTACACATTTCTGGGGGGGGGGGGGGGGGGGGGGGGGGCTAACAGGATACAATATAAAGCATTTGTACAGCTTCATCACACACAAAGCTCATCTAGATCAGGATTACTCAATATCTTTTGTTATTTACTTTAAACTCTTCTTCCAGTACAATCTAGAGCTCTGGAAAATCACAGAAACATTTTATGCCACATATAAAATACATAAACACCATTTACAATCTGTGATAAGTAAATATAAGTTGTGTTTATTAGATTATAAACATCATTAAAGTAGTTTATTACTCAGGAATCAAGTCTACATTACACGAAATCAGCTTCTCGTTGGAATTCTCCGTTCCACCTTAAAATGGTGCAGAGGCTCCTATTCTAGCAGCGCGTTATTTAAGGCGGAACAGAGAGTTATAACTTCAGCTCATCCCACAGTTCCGATTCCCGCTTCTGTCGTTAATTAAGACGTTCATAGCGGAGTTACTTTAACGGTTTCAAAAAACGAAGTCTTTTTAAGTTTGTATTTTCCACGTTATATTAACACGAGTCGTTATAACAACAACGAAAAACCACAGTAAAAGCAGAAGGTGGACTCAGGAGGCAAAAGAGGCAAAATGGCTGACTGAGAGGAGGAAAGAAGGGAAAGGTTTTAAATGTAGAACTAGATAAGAAAAACGAGGACAAGGTTAAGAAAGTCGACTTAAATCTGTAGTCGGTCTGCAGGCGTTGGAGAATGTGGTGCCAGGGCTAACAACGGAGCAGTAAAGACAGAATCTGGAGGGTGTTTCTGACACATTTAAGACACAGGTTCCCTCAAAAGACCGCATACCTTGATATTTGGTGTCTATCTCTCTCAGCAGTGAGACGTTTCTCTGGATATCCAAAGGAAGAGACTCCACACACTCCAAATAATCCTCCACGTAGCTGACCAGCTGCGATTTCTCCACGCTTGCATAGTGCCCTAACATCGTGATAATAAGGCATTCAACACCGCAGCGGGTCGCAAAAGACAAAGGAAATTAGATACGAAGCGATCTGAGGGGGTTTTAATCGAAACAAATTAAATTAAACCCACTCTCCGGCTTTCCCAGCTGCCATGAACTCCCTTAAAACAAAACTCAACCCACTGCGCATGCGCCACAGCAGCCATTCAAAGCCAAAGCACTAAATGGCGCGCCCGCCTTTTATTTTATTTTCATTCCACACCCGTTTCCAGACTATTCCCGCCTTTCCAGCTCTCTGACTGGACAGTATCTCAAACGTTTATCTGTGATTGGCTAAAGCGTCCCGCGTCCTCTGCTGTGATTGGCTACAAACGCGCAGTCAATGCTGGGAACATCAATGGAAAAGTGGCTGTGTGTACATCGATCATTACCACCTTTCGGTTTCTACTCTCACTGTTCATTCCTTCAGCTGCACTGACCACACAGCAGCACTCCGTAGTTCTACAGTTACAGACTGTAGTTGCTCTGAATACTTTGTTTGCCCACGTTCATCCTGTTATTTAATGGTATGGACCCCCCATAAAGCAGAGGATGACGGTGGTGGGTCATTCTAAGTGCTGCAGTGAAACTGACGGGGTAGTTGTGTTTTATTCACCCATCCAGGTCAGGGTTGAGGGGTCCAGAGCATACTCAGGACCCTCACTATATCAAAAGAATTATTTTCTCCTGAGATTGATGCCATTTTGTGAAGGTTTGATGGCATTCAGCCACAAGAGCATAAGTGAGGTCATGTACTGAAAAAACGCCACTCCAATTCTTCTCAATACTTGGCTTTGTAAATATTACATGTGCACATCCTGAGATTGGGGGATTATTTTAAAAAGCCCTTCCGTGTAAATCCAGATTTTAATCTTCTTCTTGTGTGTGTGGTGGTGTTTAGCCTTTTTAGCATAAGCATAAACTGAGTGAATATGCGATTAAGCCCCGTGGCTGAACATTGCTGCTTTGAAACTTCAGCGTTTTCAACACAAATTCAGACAGACAGAGTTTCACACCTCACAAAAAAAGTGTGCGCAGTCTGAGATTGAGCCCCGTTCTGTTGGAGTGTTATTACACTACCCGCTATTTCTCTAACTATGACGAATGCGGCGCTGTTGAGCCCTGCTCGGTCCACTCTCCGAGGAGAGAGCACGTCTCAGCGGTATTCACTCTACAGCGCGCTTTCCGCGTATGGGCGGTGCATCTCTGCTCGGTGTCCGGGGACTTTCCCCTAAGCATCAGTTGGAGAAACTGAGTTCTCAGTGAGTAGCTTAGATCGCAGGAATTCAGACATGCGCAGATTGTACGGTTTGTATACACTTTATTTAAAAGCCAAGGAAAATCTATGTGTTTAAAAGATGGTGAGGCAAAATGTTCTTTTTCAGTAGTTACTTAATTTAAAATATTGTTGAGGGTTATGCTAATACAGGTGTATTTATTTAAGGATTTTTGTTTATTTCTGTGCTTTTAGCGCCCGTTTCCCAAACGCGCGGCGGTTATGCAAATAAAGTACGTCGCGTCACCGAATAAAGCGCTGCTATTGGCTACACTTAATATGTATTAAAAGTCCTGCAGTGGCAAGACTGAGAAACACACACAAACATACAAAAGAGAGAGAGAGTGTGAATGAAAGGACTTTAATATCTTTCATTTAATCCTCAGTTATGAATAATTAAAAGGAAAAGGGTAAAAATGAAAAATTCTCTTGTTAAAGGAGCAAGTAATTTTATTTCATGTTGTAACTAGAGTTGTTCTGTGTCTATTATGGAGATCCTCAAATGCAAGCAGAAACTATTCAGTGCTTTTCAATGTTTTCTTCCACTTACTGAGTAAATAAACTGGGAACATTTTAATTAGATTTTGAAATCTTTATCACTGCCACAAAAGCACACATTTCTGTCCCACATTCATCCCTTGAATAACAGGGGTCCCTTTATTTTGCAAAACAAACATATTCACCACCCACTCCACCCAGAAATGTCTGTGTGTGAGTGTGTGAATCTGTCCACAGGTGAGTGTGTGCGAGGGAGTGAGTGTGTGAATCTGTCCACAGGTGAGTGTGTGAGAAACTGTGTGAGTGTGTGAATCTGTCCACAGGTGAGTGTGTGAGAGACTGTGTGAGTGTGTGAATCTGTCCACAGGGGAGTGTGTGAGAAACTGTGTGAGTGTGTGAATCTGTCCACAGGTGAGTGTGTGAGAGACTGTGTGAGTGTGTGAATCTGTCCACAGGGGAGTGTGTGAGAAACTGTGTGAGTGTGTGAATCTGTCCACAGGTGAGTGTGTGAGAGACTGTGTGAGTGTGTGAATCTGTCCACAGGGGAGTGTGTGAGAAACTGTGTGAGTGTGTGAATCTGTCCACAGGTGAGTGTGTGAGAGACTGTGTGAGTGTGTGAATCTGTCCACAGGGGAGTGTGTGAGAAACTGTGTGAGTGTGTGAATCTGTCCACAGGTGAGTGTGTGAGAGACTGTGTGAGTGTGTGAATCTGTCCACAGGGGAGTGTGTGAGAAACTGTGTGAGTGTGTGAATCTGTCCACAGGTGAGTGTGTGAGAGACTGTGTGAGTGTGTGAATCTGTCCACAGGGGAGTGTGTGAGAAACTGTGTGAGTGTGTGAATCTGTCCACAGGTGAGTGTGTGAGAGGGAATGAGTGTGTGAATCTGTCCACAGGTGAGTGTGTGAGAGGGAATGAGTGTGTGAATCTGTCCACAGGTGAGTGTGTGAGAGACTGTGTGAGTGTGTGAGAGACTGGGTGTGTGAGTGACTGGGTGAGTGTGTGAGACTGTCCACAGGGATGTGTGTGTGTGTGAGTGACTGGGTGAGTGTGTGAATCTGTCCACAGTTGTGTGTGTGAGTGACAGGGTGAGTGTGTGTGAGAGAGACTGTGTGAGTGTGTGAAACTGTCCACAGGTGTGTGTGGATGGACTGGGTGAGTGTGTGAGACTGTCCACGGGTGTGTGTGTGTGTGTGAGAGAGAGAGAGTGAGTGTGTGAGTGACTGGGTGAGTTTGTGAAACTCTCCACGGTTTCTTAAAAAAACGAAGTATTTTAGCAACAAGCCCCTCAAGAAAGTCCTCAGTATGATTTCCGTGCACGTTACACCCGTGTATCATTTTGTACTCCTCCGCTCCACTGGGGGGCGCTCTAATGAGAGCTCTACATGGAGAGAGGAGACGAGTTTTAGAGAAGTCCTTCCCTGAGTTCGGAGTTTAAAACTCTTTTAAATCTCTTAGTTTATATACAGTTGTTTTATAGAGTGTTTTTTAAACTCCGGTTTAGAAGATTAGGAGCAGAGAAATGGCCTAACCCTGGGAAACCCGCCCGAGAAACGACGACACGTCGGCAGTAAGTAACTCGGTGAAGCGCTGAACTCCGGACGGATTAAAATGTCCAAAATGACGGAGTTTACCGGAGTTATAAACAATGCCTTACAGTTTTGTTTTTTAACATTCGTTATTGTAGAACTAGGTTCATTTGAGCGCAGTTCAGTGTTGTTAAATGTAGTTTTAACGCTCTTAATATCCTCATAGCTGTAAATAACGGAACTAATTTAATAAACAGCTGAATCGACTCAGTCTTCAACAACAACAGCTAAATACCGCACAGTCTCAGCACACAGCAGACACGGCTCTGCCAGATATCCTTTTAAAAACACACTAATACTTAATAATGCGGGGGAAATACATATTTAACACATGGGCACGAGATGTGTACCTATATTACCTCCGGGCCTTTTTAAATCGTTCCCAATCATTTAATCATGCTTTGGAATATTATATGTAATGCGTGAGAACGAGATATTTTAACTTTGGAAACGACTTAAGGCATATAATGAGATTAATTAAGAATTAATTTCCCAACATATATTATATAGTAATTCCCATGTTGTTAATTGTCCCCACATTTTGTAGGTAATTCCATTTATTTTAAAGTAATGTCATGAGCAGGTTTCCATAATATTTGACATTAAAATGTGTTTATTAAAATAATTCAGTGGCCTTCACTGCCCTCAGGACGCTGTCGGCTGGATGTTTTTGGTCGGTGGACTGTTCTCAGTCCAGACACTGAGGGGTTTAAAAACTCCAGCAGCACTGCTGTGTCTGATCCACTCTACACCAGCACAACACACACTAACACACCACCACCACGTCAGTGTCACTGCAGCGCTGAGAATGATCCACCACCACGTCAGTGGTCCTGAACATTTGAAGAACAGGGTGAAAAGAGGCTAATGAATCATTCAGAGCGAGTGTAATTGTAGAACTACACGTCGCTCCTGTACGGTTGTTTTGAAGTAGTGGTGTGTTTAATTGTGACGTTAATCAGAAAGGTAAATACACAAAACACTTCAGAGAGGATTTGCTGAAAAGTCAGAGACCAGGGGCGATAAACAGAGCAAATGAATAGTCCAGCTCAGTCAGGATTTGGAACTGAGGAGCTCCTCCTCGGACTCAGAGATAAGGATTCGTTAAAAGATCGTTTCTCCTGACCTCATTCCTCACGCCTATCCCTACTTTTCCTGAAGATCACAGACATGAAGAACAGCACACGGGAGTTCACGCTCACCAATATGCAGTCGAACAAATGTAGTAATAATAATAATAAACTGGGCTTATTACATGTGTGTGTACGGGGATGTGTGTGTTTACCTGGTGGTGTTTTTACAGCCTGGAAACACAGTGAGAAATGGTCAAATGGAAAACGGATTCAAAACAGATGCAGAAATTCCTCCGCTGCCAAGAGAAGATTTGGCAAAGATTTGTCTTCTGCTCAGTGTTTGTAACAAACTGTGTTCTCTTGTGCTGTGACTATTGTCATGTCTTAGAACATCTCGCACTGTTTGTATTCATTAGATGCCTTTGGTTCATACTGTGTTCACACTTGAAACAAACCACACCAGAGTATGTTTAGAAACAGGATGACACCTGCCTGCTCTGGTTTTCCCGGGCCGCCTTTTTTTTCCCGAAAGGGTGCGTTCACACTTAATCTAACAAACTGCACTAAAAAAGCAATGGCACCAAGGTTCTTTTTAATTTCAAACCTGAACACACCCTAAATGATCTAGCTACATCATCAGTTTGTGGAACAGCTCCCAGGGCTTGTGTTATTAGTCCCAGAAATGTCTTCACCCTCTTCCAGAACCTGTGTCCATTCCCCATGGCCAAACAGAACCCTGAAAGTGGGCGGAGCATCTGGACAGTGTGTCATGTGATGCTGATGTAAACGAAACAGAGCAGTAGTAGCATGAGCTACAGGTTCTGCCCCATCTTCTCAGAATCTGAGTTTATTGAAATAAACAGAGGCGGTGTTTAGCGGAACGTTGGAACCCCGTTCCATGCTGAGAAATCCCTCTGCAGCCGACCAATCAGAGCTGTCTGTGTAGTTTGACTAGAGCTGACTAACTCCGCTCATATGTTGCAGTGCAGCACAAAGGGTAACCAAACTCATCTTGGGTTCTCCAGTTCACCGGGTCTCTGCGCAGTTTGAAACACTGTGACGCAGGGATTTTCTGTAGCTGCGTGGAATTTCTTTACAGAGGTGATGATGGGAACCAGGAGTCACAACAAAACAACATCTTGAACCTTTAAGTTAATTAACGTAATTATTTTGTCTTTCAAACTCAGTGATCGCTGGTCGTCACGCAGTGAGCGTCTGAGGGTCCGTAACCATGGCGACGCAGTTCACCATCGATGATGCGTTCTCATTGGAGGGGGATGATGAGGGGGTGGGTCCAGAGGGAGGTCTGGACGGATGGAAGGGTCGAGAGAAAGAGCGAGACGGAGAGATGACGTTCGGGCCGCTCTCCTTCACCAAACCTCAGAGTCTTCCTTCAGCGTCGGGAAACTCCAACGACCACAGCAACCTGAAATACCAGGTAGAGGACGGGCATGAAAGGGTCCATACCTTGGAAATTTACACAACTTTATTTAATTAATTCTGCTGAGGTCTGCTTGATGTTGGTGATGTTTTATGAGGCAGAAAGAGTAGAAGTAGCATCAGACAATCCAACAGTTCCCAGGTGGTTGTTATGCTGCTGCTAGGTGGCTGCTGTTGTATCTCGGGTAGTTTGTAGCTGCAGTGTTGCTGTGTCACCCTCCGCACAGTTTTACATACTTTGACTTGTTTTGATTCACAGAACCTGGAAAACGAAGAGGCCCTGGGCAGCCCCGTGAACTCCACCTTTAATAACTTTTTCAAAATCAGGTCTGAATGAAAGTTATTTACCTGTGTTTGTTTATATTTGTTTACAGCTGAAACTCTTTTGTCTGTTGTTTTGTTTTTCTGATCCTGATCAATGCTGTGTTGCAGTGACCCGGCCACTTTGTCCTACTGCAGCTCTCAGTGGTCCTTCAGCACGCTCAGCTCCGTCACACAACTGTCTGCACGATGCTGCGGGTAAACACACACACACACACACACACACACATTAATGTGCACTCTATAAAGGTGTGTAGAAACCCTTTATATTTATGGCACATTTCCACTGCATTATACCTGCTCTACTCTGCTCTGGTCCCTGGTTGGTTTTCCACAGCTCCCCCCTGAAATGTATCAGTGTCGTCTCTAACCCCGTCTCTAAGGGGAACAGTGGGCTTTGGAAACCACAACAACGGCGGTGGTAACGTTAAGCGGTGTTTACTCATGGTGTATCGGCGTGTTGTTGTTGTTTGGGACTGAACACAGCTCCGTCATCAGTTCAGACAGATCAATAGAGTTTGTTCCTTCCTTGTTGCAGCGTCCAGCTCTCGCTGGATTCTTTCTTCGGCCACCGATCCAAGGAGCGTTTGAGCCTCTTCAAAAGACCACGGCGTCATTTTACGAGTTACCGTCGTGAGTCGGATAAAAACAAACGTGATCTGTGCTGCAGCTGGAGATTTTACAGATGGAGAGTTGGTGCTGGTCGTCTGCGTTGCGTGGCGTAGAGTGACGACTCTCTCTGGACGATCAGCGCTCTGCAAGGTTTACACGCCACGGTTTAGTCCCTACTCGACTCGCTCTGAACCACGAGAGAACAGCCACTGAACAAGAACCCGCCTCCAGAACCAGAACCTGATTCACCTGGTGGAGGAGGAGGAAAGCAGAGTCAAGTCGAGTGGGGGCCCTGCAGAGAAAAAGTGCATGGCAGACTCCTCCCAAAGGGCTTTTGATTGAGTGTCACTGCACAGTGCTGGCGGCTTTATACCGCTTTGGCTCACCCCTGCCGTTGGGGATGGTGGGCTTGGCCTTGTGCAGCTGCTCCAGCGTCCCCAATTATTTTAATGCTATTCTAAAGTGCATGCACATCATCCTCCTCCTCAGTGGATAAACCTTAAAACAGCTGTGTTCACTGATTATAAAGGGGTCTCTATCTAAATTAGGATACCTATTAGCTGTAAGATGCCCACATCCCCACATGATTGCTTCTGTAAAGCACACGTCTTAGTACTTGGAGTTTGGTCTTGTGCTGAATGTGTGTGTGTGTGTGTGTGTGTGCGCCTGTTTTCAGGTGGACATCTCATCCTTTAATAAAGAAGAACAGGAGAGTGGTGCTGGCCTCATTTCTCCTCCTCATCACTGGAGTCGGTAAGATTTCATGTCTGTTTTACACATCTGTATTTTGTTTCTGGGGCCTTTCATTTTAATTTAATGTTAATTTAATGGCCTGTATAAAGCCAACTGTGCACAGTTTTAAAAGTTACATGTTCCCCCACGACTGGCGTCCCCTCCAGGGTGTATTCCCGCCTTGCGCCCGATGATTCCAGGTAGGCTCTGGACCCCCCGCGACCCTAAATTGGATAAGCGGTTACAGATAATGGATGGATGGATGTTCCCCCACGTCTCCACAGTGGAACACAATTTGTGTTTCTTAATGAAACGTCTGTGTTGTTTGGTCCAAACCCCACGAGCCCCACAGCAGTGTTCTCCCCCTGTGTAAACAGCCCTTTCATCGCCTGCTGTTTATATGATAATAAGCCACAGTTCTCAGTGTGGCACAACAATGCTGCGCAGTTAGTGTTCTCCTCTGAGCGTGTTGAGCCCCTGGGATTCGGTGGTGTAGCAAAGCATTCGCTTAAAGAACAACTGTTCTTTAAAATCTTTCCGTCCCAATGTTGTTTTCTGTGGTGTACAAGAGTGTCTCCAGCGTGTTCATGGTTTTGAATGTGTTTTTACATGTAGATCATTTAAAGAGGTCAGAGCTGAAGCTACAGATTAATATCAGAGAAAACCTAAAGACGGTTCCTCCTCCTCCTCCTTCAGGACGAGGTTTCAGTAACTCAGCAGCCGTTCAGGAACAACCTGGTTTTATTGACGTCATTTTATTGATTTAGTTTTTTTTTATTGACTTCAACTTTGTCCCTGAACTCACATGACTGCCCCTGCTGTGATAAGTTAATTAACAACCACTCTCTCTCTTTCTCAGCCCTCATTTTCACAGGCATTGTTGTGGAGTTGAACCCAAGTGCAGGTGAGACTGAATATTAATTACCGAATGCGAGTGAGCAGTATTTTCAGAATATTTTTAATAGTAATTATTTTTGGACTGGTTTCTCCAGCCGGGTTTAAACCTATTCCAGGGAAATCAGCTCTTTTACATTTATGTCTATAAGATTATGCATATTTAATAAGTGTATGAGTTGCAGTAACGATGCACAGATTTCTCAGCTCAGCCTCAGGAATGAGTCCAGCACTGTTTTTCATCCTCCTAAGAAAACTGGAGTGAGCGTCAGGGGCAGCTTTAAACACACCTGCTTATGATGTGTGTGTGTGTGTGTGTGTGTGTGTGTGAGTGAGACAACTCAACTGTTTTATTTTTTTTTTCTTGACAGATGTTTCAAGTGCAATTTTCTTTGTCTCTGGATTTCTCCTCTTTATTCCTGGTGGTACGTTCTTCTCTCGTTTGTCTCTCGTCTCCACAGTGGAACACAGTTCTGTTTCTTAATGAAATGTCGAGGACCTGCTTTGGTCCAGATCTTCCATTTCAAGTTATTTAAAAAATTCTATATATATTTCTCTGGACCCACCGTGACCCTGAACTGGATAAGGGTTACAGATAATGAATGAATGAATATATTTATACACACAGGGGTTGGACAGTGAAAGTGAACCCCCTGTCATTGTAGTGTGGGAGGTCTCATGGCTAAACTGGAGCAGCCTGGTGGACAATCTTCATTAACTCCACACTGCACCAGTAAGACCATGTGCATCCAATGGTTCAAACACTGTGTCCTGAAGGCGGTGCCGTGTATCAGGACGACAACGCACCAATACACACAGCGAGACTGGTGAAAGACTGGTTTGATGAACATGAAAGTGAAGTTGAACATCTCCCATGGCCTGCACAGTCACCAGATCTAAATATTATTGAGCCACTTTGGGGTGTTGTGGAGGAGCGAGTCAGGAAACGTTTTCCTCCACCAGCATCACGTAGAGACCTGGCCACTATCCTGCAAGAAGAATGGCTTCAAATCCCTCTGACCACTGTGCAGGACTTGTGTATGTCATTCCCAAGACCAACTGACGCTGTATCGGCCGCAAAAGGAGGCCCTACACCAGACTAATACATTACTGTGGTCTAAAACCAGGTGTTTCACTGTCATTGTCCAACCCCTGTGTGTGTGTGTATAAAATGTGTGTGTGTTGCATTTAGAAGTTAAGAGCTAACTCTCCCTAACCCTAACCCTAGCTAACTCCCCCATTGCAGTGTTAAATTTTGCTGACTTCATTTCTGATACAAAGCTGTACAGATATTAGGATAAAAATGCCATTTAAATTGTCATGTATAATATTTAAATAACTTTCTTCCCTTCTCTCTCTCTCTCTCAGTTTACCATGTGATCTATATAAGCTGTGCTGTCAGGGGACGGCGAGGATTCAAGTTTTTTTATTTGCCGTATTTTGAGAAGTGATGAGCCGCTTTTTTTTTTTCATCAGGGAAAACGGAGGCCACCGATTGGCCTTTTGTACATTTTTGGACGCCAAAAAAAGCAGAGATGATATGAAGTATGGAGAGCTTTATGTGTACAGTCTCAGTTTTGAGTGAGTTTTGAAGCCTGTGTGATTCTGGAAATGTTGTGAGCTGAATCCTTTGAGCAATGCCTGTCCAAGTCCGTGGATTTCAGGATACAGACATTTAATTTGCACATGAATGGATTGTGAGTCCGTAAACAGCCTTAAGGGCGGTTTATTCATTTCGGTTCATTTATTTCCACTTTTACAAGGCAGCTGTGAAGCTGAGTCTGAATTTCTTTGACTGATTTAGTTTTTATTTCACCTCAGTTTTCAGTAGTTTTTTCACTTTAACGCATAGATGAAAATACTGACGCTATTGACCTTAAATCTTGAGCAGTTTTTATAGCAGTAAATGAAAATAATCATCTCTCACATAAATCTCCTTCATGATACAGTGAGGTTAATGATCTTAACGCATGCCGTTGTCTGAACAAAACGTTCCGTCTCCATTTGTGTACCTGATGTGTAAACCCTGCTGGTGTTCACACTGCTCCAGAGCGACGTAAAGGAGCCATCGGTCTAAACACACATTTATGAAAAGGAACCAAATACTTTTGTTGTCTCTGAATGAAGCAGATTACGCTCCGCACAGAATCTCAGACACATCCGGGCCAGTAGGTGTCAGTACTACGGCTGCTGGGTGACGCAAGTAAGAATCACTGGACAAAAAGGCTCCTTTTAAAGAAAATCTGATTTCATTAACAGAGAGATTGAAGGTTGTTTTTTGGAGACGGTTTTGTTCAGACGGTGATATCAGGTAAATGCAGAGTGACAGCCTCGTTTTTTCTGAAGCCAAATCACAGATGAAATCTCCATCAAAATATATTTTTCCTGCACTGTTATTTTCTTTAATGAACTAATACCACTAATATTTTGAACCACTGTAAAATCTCAGCGCTCTTCCAGTCGACGGAAGTGTGGAAGAGGTGTTGTTCATGTTTTGTAATTTTTTTTTAATCATTGTGACACTACAATAAACTTGTTTTTATATGTTGCTTTTAAAGGTGCCATCACTCGTTCTGCTCTCGAAGCTCGGAGCCTGGTTGAGTTCATGGAATCAGATTTGTGCCAAAAAAGAAAAACACTGAGGGGAAAAAAAACACTGAAACAAATACATTTTTCAGATGTAAAAACTTTACAAAGTCTGTTAATGGTGTGAACTCCTTCTGGGCTGCGGTGTCTCTGCAGCTCTCTTCATACTGGAGCTTTTCTTAAATGTGTGTGTGTTACAACCCAGCTTCAGTCCCAAAAGTCAGAGGCACAGCACTTATTTTATTCACTGGGACATTATACATGCCACTGTTTAATTTTATTAGAAATCCTGCACAAAAATTCATTCTACAATATTCACTCATTCATTCATTCACAAACACAGGCACCACTCGACAAAACCAGGCATCTGTTCCCTTCAGCACTGTGCAAAAGTTGTAGGACACCTGAGAACGTGACATAAAGCTACTTCAGTGTAGAATTAACTGATTTACTATAATTCATCGTATTTTATTTAATCTGGGGGTGGGAGGCTACTTTTCAGGGTAGTGCTTATTTATTTATTTATTTGTGGGTTTTATTTAAAGAACAAAAATCATGTCGTGATGAACGGACCAATAGAAACGCTCCAAAATGACTCTGAATAAAGTCCTTTTACATTGACTTCCACTGAAAGTTAAGAAGGATTTTCCTGCTTCTGTAAAGTTATTAAAGTTGTGGCGATACACAGTTGCAAATGTATGGACCAAGACACTAAATATAAACTGTGTTTACTTTTAGTTTCAGGCCTGTGTTTTGGGTCATGGTTGTGATGTCACAGCCTGCGAGTATTTGCTTGCTTTTGATTGGTTGAACTCTGCGGGACGTTTAAGAGCTGTGTTATTGGGCAAGATTTTCCAAATGAATAAAGGATGTAACACAAACTGCAATGACCATATAAAACCTTTCAGCCCTGTTTTCATGCTTATGTTTAATGATTCTAATGTTAATTAGTGTTATATCCACAACTTTCACAGCTGCCCGAGACACTTGCACAGAGCCGTATCTGTGGAATACATCAGATTTATAAATCACTCTGCTGTGAATTACCCACATCAGCCATAACATTAATGCCGCCATCTTGTTTCCACAATTGATGTATATTCTCTCAGCTGCACTGACCACACAGGAGCACTTTGTATTTCTACATTTACAGACTGTAGTCCATCTGTGGCTCTGCATACTTTATTACCCCCCTGTTCCTCAGCGCTCAGGACCCCCACAGAGCAGGTGTGATGTGGTGGTGGATCATTCTCAGCGCTGCAGTGACACTGACGTGGTGGTGGTGTGTTAGTGTGTGTTGTGCTGGTGTAGAGTGGATCAGACACAGCAGTGCTGCTGGAGTTTTTAACCCCTGTGTCCACTCTCTGTCCACTCTGTGAGACACTCCTCCCTTGTTGGTCCACCTTGTGTATGGACTTCAGTCTGTAATCGTAGAACTACACAGTGACTGTGTGGTCTGTGGAGCTGAGAGAATGGTTCTAATGTTGTGGCTGATTGGTCTAGTTCATTTTCACAGTTGATTAAACTCTTCTCTCAGGAGCTTAATCAGTTGGAGTTGTGCAACTGTAAGACAAACATTCATTCTGCATGAGATAACGCATCGTACATCGCTGTCGGACTGAAACCTTGTATCTCCAGTTTTTTGTTTTTTTTAATAATCTGAAAACAGCCTCAAGTTTCATGATGAACGGACCAATAGAAATGCTGCAAAATCACTTCACATTGAATTACATTAAATATTAACAAGGTTTTTTTTTTTATTCCCTTTCTTCCTCAATGTTATTCTTTGGTAGATACAAGGTTTTGTTCTGACAGAAGGACCCTGTTCATACGTTTCAACACAGAGCAGACTTCTCTCTTTAGCCCGATAAATTCAAGTTGTTTGGGCTTAAGTTATCTGGCTACACCGAGGAATCCTGCGTTGTGGAACAGGCCCCGGGTCCAGTGACATGTTTATTATTTCTAAGAGAAAATATGTGACATTTGATCTACATTTTGGCATCTTTTATCACAGTTGGGTGTAATGTCTATTTGTTTGCTTAAACACTTGTTGAAAATATTGAATAAAACAACAAAACCATATATATATCACAGTGTATTAAAGCAACACTGTGTAAGATTTTATCAGATTTTTTTTTGCTCCGTGGCTCCTCCTACAGTTGCAGAGTGTAATTCACCAGTGCAGCACTGTTCTGAAATGAAGGGGGAGGGAGGAGGTAGGGGTTGTGGTTTCCTACCCTCCTCCAAAAGCTACACAGTGCCGTTTCTGCAGTGCTGAGCTCAGGAAAGCAAAGACAAAGGCGCTTTTCTCCCTACTACAGCTCAGTGGAGCATCACACTGATTACCTAGTGTTGCTATAAATTCAGTAACTAAACAGTAAACGTGAAAAACGGTGTAGACCGTGTGTCACTTATTTTCACTCTCACAATCAATAAAGCCAGGTCATGTGACCAGAGGAGGCAAAACATCTGTGCATGACTGTAACTTAAAAATCCATAACGTACCTTTAATAAGCTTCTAAAACATGGTATGATGCCATCTACTGCTTTGTAAACCTTAAGACACGCCTTCAAACTAGCCACTCTGGATCTCACGAGATTTCACTTTGTTTCGCTTCATGACTTTCACCATTCCTCATCATCACTTCAGGATCTGATGGCGTTCAGCCACGTAAACACCACTGAGGTCAGGATCTGATGTTGGAGGGTCACAAACACCACTCCAACTCAACCCAGAGGAACCGGATGGAGCTCCATCACTCCAGAGAACACAGCTCCACCAACGATAAGCCACTGAACACCGAGGGCTGTCTGAAAACTTTAAACAGTGTATATTTATGTTCTAAAGTTCCCATATCCTGGAGCTTCTTTTGTAGATTTATTCCATTTATTTACATTTTTCTGAGGTCCATTTGCACTTTACATTGTGTTAAAAATCTTGATGAACTGACCTTTAGAAGTGGTACTAAATTAACGTCCATGCAAAGTTAAGAAGGTATTTTGCATCTTGTGGAGAGTCACGAAGTGGTTTCAGCAGCAGTGACATGACAATAAAGGACTAAACACCATAAATAAAGCCTGTTTAAAGCAGGACGAACTTATACCAGACTGCGTCCATCAGACAAAACAAAGCGAAACCTCATCAGATTCGTGACGATGTGTTTCCAGCTGCAGTTTAGTGTTGAGCCTATGATGAAGGGTTATGGGGAGACTTCATTACGTCACTAACACATCAGAGAAAACACTGAAACAAGTATGAATTATTACCTAAAAATCTGTACGAGTTGTGTTTGAAGAATCGCAGACCACTGAAGTTTCTCTGTAGATGCCCATATAAGGAAATCCAGGTCTAACGTCACTTCTCTATGACAAACATGAGCGGGATTTTTTTTTAAAACAGTTCCAAATGCAGCCCGGAATCAGAATATTAATGTTGTCACATATTAAAGCAACACTAGGTAGGATTTAGTATTTTATTTTCACCCCTGGGCAGTAATTTACTTTTACAGCACTGTCCTGAAATCGAGGAGGATGAGGGACGAAGGTTACATAGCGCTGTTTCTGCAGTGCTGATCCCAGAGTAGAAACAACAGAGGCTCTATGCTCCCCATCACAGTTCAGTGGAGAACCACAATGATTGAAGCTGTAATTTAAAGGTAAAATATACCTAGCGTTGCTTTAAATTCAGTAATTACTGCATAGACCATGTTTCACTTATTTTCACTCCCACAATCAACAAAACCAGGTCATGTGACCAGGGGTGGCCAAACATTTGTGCATGACTAACTTAAAAATCCCGTAAAAGAAGACCGTGGGACAAAATGTGGTAAGTTTGGGGCGGGGCTCGGTATCTTAGAGGTCCTGTAGGGCTGGACGATACGAGCAAAACAATATAATTCTTGATTTCTGTTGATACAATATAATTCAGATATCGATATAAACAACAAAAAAGCCACAGAAAAATCTGCCAAGAACCAAAAGCAACACGACATCACCATGAAACAACAACCTCCTGGCTTTGCCAATGTTAATATTTTTAAACTAAACTTTAAATCGAGTGCTGAACTGTTGACAGTGCCCTGTAATCACCGCCAGTCAGTGACAGACGCTGTAAATAATGTAAAATGAAATGTGTTTAAAAATCATATTGCTGTTATTAAATCATTTTATATTGTGATATATATTGATATTGAATTATTGCCCAGCCCTACGTTCCATCTCAGACCTGGAATGACTTACATGGGCACGACACTGACTACAGTAAAACATCATGACTTCACCGGTCAGTGTTAGGAACTCCTTTCTGTGCCTGTTTTTAACTGGGATTTAATGTTAAAGTGAAGTGCAAAGATCAGGAACAGTCTCTGAGGTAATTCCACACATTTTAGGAAATGTCCTGGGAATATGAGGTATTTTTTTTTTCATCCATTAAAACTGTACAAAATTAAATACTTCAGCTCTAAACACTTAAAAATGAGGGCTCTACAGGGGTTTTTTATTAAAGGAAAAGGTTCTATGTAGAAACCTGCATCACGAAGGGGTTCTTCCAATTGATGGAGAACGTGTTATAGATTCTATAATGGTTCAGTAGAGGAAGTGTTTTTAGTGCTGTATAGAACCCTTATCTAAAAGGTGCTGTACAGAACCATCTATAACACATACTGAGGAACCCGTTCACAATGCAAATAACTATACAGAACCATTTCCTTTAATAAAGAACCCTTGTAGAACCATCATTTTTAAGTGTGCAGGGAAAACAATAACAGTAATGAAAAATAAAGTTAATGAAGAATGCAGCAATATCTCTTAACGGAAATGACCAGCTACGCGATTCAGTATTAAACAAAACACTAACAAAATGTCATCTGTGTTAGGGATTAATCCTATCTCCATTTTGGTTCCTTATTATAAACAGCCCCTGCTATTTACACAATGTCAAAATCTGACAACTACCGAACCAACCAACGGAAACGACCCAAAAGGAAAAGCTTCCTTCCTCTGTGAAATATTCCTGTTGGAGATGTGAGCTTTTATCCTGACGAAGACGCTTTAGATTATATTTCACAGGCTACAAAGGAGATCAGCTTCTTTTTGTGGCTGCCTACATTTTTGTTGAAGTACTGAACTCTGCATGGCCTTAAAGTGACAGTCCAGCACTAAATCAAATCTCCACCGCTTCACTCCTCACACCAGATCGAGTCGATCAGCCGAGACACGTTTGATCCTTTGGCTTTCCTTTCTTTAAACACTTTCAACGTTAGCTGCCTTTAATGGCGATTTGGGTTAAATATAGACAGCTGTTAAATATTAAAACAGCCAAAATATGACAAACTTCACCATGAAAATAAATGTGTGGGAGGTTAATAAACCACACCCCTCTGGAAACTCCAATTATGGCTTAAATTGTTAATTAAATCATTAAATAAATCAGTAATTTTATCAATTTACAAAAGCCTCTTAGTCCCAGAGCTAAAACCAAAGAGCCAAGCATGTCTCCGCCAATCCACTACATTTTGTTTTTAGTGAAACCGTGATTGATTTTTGTCAAATTAACTCTTTAAACATGTGCTTCTTAATATATTTCTAAAAAAAAAAAAAATGTACGAAGAATATAATAAAGGACTGAGCTTTAAAAGAGCGCAGCTCAGACGTAACACCTTTAAATCTCCTCCAGGCTGGTGGTGGTCATCAGAGACAAAAATAATCCTCCTTGCAGATGTGTACACTCTGAAAACAGATGTGTTGAATACTACACAAGGTACCTTTAACTCGACACATGGACGTTTTGCGCTAAAGAAGCTGTCACTTTCTCCTGTGATTCTTCTTGATGTTACAGCTGTTATTGCAACTTGTAAATATAATTAATGATCTCCTCCATAAATTTTTGCCTGAGACAGTTTGGTGGTAAAAATAACTGATTGTTCCTTTAACTTTAACACAGTCCATGGTCAGTGTTAGAATTAAAAATTGCTTTGTTATTAATCACATCTCTTTCCAGAGTGCAGCTGTTAGTTCTAATGCTCTGATGTGAGTTTTTACTCTCTCTTCCCTGCTGTCGAGGACAGGTCGATGGCCTGAAGGATGACCGAGGCCCGGGAGGTCGAGCTACTGCAGCTCAAATCCACCGCAGCCTCGAACGGAAACGAGGCGAGGAAGGGGCGCCATGGCGGCTCCTCGTACGAAACCAGAGGGGACTCCTCCCTGCAACACGTCACTGAGAAGTTCGTCTTTCCAGATGTTTTAAAGGTTCTGTCCGGAGGGAACGAGGGAATCCTCAAGATGGAAGAAGATGTTGACAAATTCTCAGAGGAACAGGACGATAAATCCTGAGGATGGACATCCTGCAGGGAACAAGACACAAAAGGGATTTGTTTGGTGTTGGGTGATCAAACCCTGTCACATGCGAACGCTGACCCCACCTGGTCAAATCACACATTTCCTACAGGAAACACAATGGAAACAACTGCACGGTAGGGGGCGGGCGATATGCCCCTAAAATAACATCATGATTTTTCATGGTGTTTTGATGATAACGATATTCTTTGCGATACGACAAATATTTTTATTCATTTCAAAAACACACTATTGCAACAAATTAAAATGTTATATAAATATTAAGAATGTTAAACATATTTAATATAATAACAAAAATACACAATTATTTTATTTACTAAAAAGTTTAATTTTACTACAAATATAAAAGTTTCAAACATTCACAAGTGACCAAAAAAAATATCTGTAAACATTTGCTTATTTTGTAAACAGCAGTAACTTACCAAGGTTCTGATTTTGTTTAAAATAAATGTAGAATAGAAATCTACCTCACAACCACAGCGCAGTGAAAGTGTGTGCATATTAACAGCAAACTCTGCTCCATACCTCACTGTCGCCTGATCGACTCATGTAAAGGACGTATTATGAGTAACTGCACGACGTCATTATGACAATAGTATCGTGAACGATATGATATCGCACCACCCTACTGCACAGATATGTCACTTTTAAAATATAGATAAAGATGCTCCTGATTGGTGCAGGGGTCTAAGCATCGTCTCCATCACTGGTTTGATCTCAGGTGATGTCTCAGCCCCCATCACTGCTCACAGGGGAAAAAAACCTCAATTTAAAAATATAAAACCACGTGTGCAGCTCCAGATAACTGCTGACGACTGGTTTCAATGAAACTCAGGTCCAACCTCTGTGGAGGACTTCCAGCTGTTGGCTGTGTTTTTATTTATTGATGATACATACCTCTGTGCTGTCTTCATCCGTCTCTGTGCTCTCATCTCCACTACCTGCTGAAGTAAGAGAGCACAAGGAGCAGATTTCAGTTTGAGATGCAGTTATTTAACCGTTTTTATGTCAAACAATATCAGACACCACTTAAAGAAGTGTATTAGAGATTAGAGCGCTTGCATCACCCTCTGCATACAGAACACATCTGGCAGTTTAACCCCTCACACTCCGGAGCTTTAAGGCGTGTTTCAGGTTTTCGAACGTGGCCAGCCAATCAGAAAACACT
Organism: Hoplias malabaricus; assembly: GCF_029633855.1. NCBI lineage: Eukaryota > Metazoa > Chordata > Actinopteri > Characiformes > Erythrinidae > Hoplias > Hoplias malabaricus. The sequence goes on from NC_089807.1 coordinate 45,537,361, forward strand.
TCATTTAAATATATCAAATTTAACAGCACAGTTACACATCAAAGAAAGCCTAACCCTAAGGAATAAAAAGAGGTTGGAAAAACAGTCATAAATAATGAGTTTTGGTTTATTTTAAGCCATTACTTGAAAGCTATTCAAATATTTACTTTAAAACAAAAAGACAGCTATTAACTTCTTAATATTTCATCGTAATACTTCTGAACAACTTTAAATCCCTGAAGACTTAGTCTTCTCCTTATTAATGGCCTGAAACTTAAGCCGAGGAAGGACCCAGTCCAGTCTGGTAGATAAATTCCCAAAGGGTAAGCGCCTGTTTTAAACCCAGCGTGTGTTTCTAGTTTAGAGAGAGTTTGGACACGGTGAGTTTGTGAAGTGGTGGTGTTTACAAAACATTTTCTATGAAATATATCTGATTCAAGGGTAAAACAAGCTAGATGTTCAAAAGCTTGATGTTTATCTTTAATTTCTGCTTCCTTTTTTTAAACTGATACAAAACTGAAAAATAAACAAGATGCAGGTTCTCTACGTCTGATGGGAAATAGTTCAGAAATATCTTAATTAATTAATTAAATATGACAACTTTTGTACATCATTTAATTTACTATTTGATGCTTCAAACTTCCGAAAATACTATGGTACATAAAACGACAAATTTTTCAAAAGTGGATTACAGAATTTCTGTTTGTATCCTGAGATAAATACATTAGAAAACTCTGCAAACAATAAAAGTCCTCTCTCAGACCCCTGAAATTAGACAATGCTGGTTTTAATGTGGTCCACATTTGTGTAGGTTTTTTTCGAGTGTGTAAAATGTATAAAATAAAAAGAAGTTGTTTCCTCTGCTGCCCACAGTGTGTGTCGATGGACCATACCATTCCAGGAGGAAATGGGGGAGAGCTGTAGAGGAAATGAAAGCTGAGTGGAGCTGACAGTCGACTCCTCGTTCTCTGTGGTGATCTCCACGACCGCACACACGTCCAGAGGGTCACTGCCCAGCAGCTTGTTTGGATTGATGGGCTTGCGGCGTCGACCAGGCTCTGCTAACGAGAAGAAAAACACCAAACACACACTTAAAGGAGTAGTCAGTCATTCTGGCAATCAAAAAGTAGCAAACAATGCTTATGACCGTGATTATTTATTATTTTTACAAATGTCATGGGTAAAGTTCCACAGAGTGGGTGCCAGGTTTTAAACAGGTTTTCTACACATCTCTAACACATCCAGGCCACTAGGTGTCAGTATAATGGATGTTTAATGTGCTGTGGAAGGACCACAGGAGAAAATGACTGATTGCTCCTCGAAATGAAGGTGAGACTGTGATTAAACCTATAATGCCCCTCACCTGCGAGTAAGACGGTGCTGTCCGGCAGTGTGTCGTCCTTCGACGCTGGATCAGGCTCAGCGTTCTTAACTTTCCGTCTCTGGAAATCAGAAGACATTTAACTTCCATAAAGTGATGTATTTCCAAGTAAATCAGGACAACTGGCGGGACAATGACTTCATCCATCGGGATTTGATTGGATAGTTAAAGTATGGTGTGATGGTGGTTGATATAATTAACGCCCACGGGTTCTCACCTTGGAAATCACACTCCAGAAAGTGCTTTACAGGAAAACAATATTCACCGCATTCATTCATTCATTATCTGTAACCACTTAACCAGTTCAGGGTCGCGGTGGGTCCAGAGCCTACCTGGAATTATTGGGCGCAAGGCAGGAATACACCCTGGAGGGGGCGCCAGTCCTTCACAGGGAAACACACACACACATTCATTCACACACTCACACCTACGGACACTTTAGAATCGCCAATCCACCTACCAACGTGTGTTTTTGGACAGTGGGAGGAAACCGGAGCACCAGGAGGACACAGGGAGAACACACCACACTCCTCACAGACAGTCACCCGGAGGAAACCCATGCAGACACAGGGAGAACACACCCCACTCCTCACAGACAGTCACCCGGAGGAAACCCATGCAGACACAGGGAGAACACACCCCACTCCTCACAGACAGTCACCCGGAGGAAACCCACGCAGACACAGGGAGAACACACCGCACTCCTCACAGACAGTCACCCGGAGGAAACCCCCGCAGACACAGGGAGAACACACCACACTCCTCACAGACAGTCACCCGGAGGAAACCCACGCAGACACAGGGAGAACACACCGCACTCCTCACAGACAGTCACCCGGAGGAAACCCATGCAGACACAGGGAGAACACACCGCACTCCTTACAGACAGTCACCCGGAGGAAACCCACGCAGACACAGGGAGAACACACCGCACTCCTCACAGACAGTCACCCGGAGGAAACCCATGCAGACACAGGGAGAACACATCACACTCCTCACAGACAGTCACCCGGAGGAAACCCCACGCAGACACAGGGAGAACACACCGCACTCCTTACAGACAGTCACCCGGAGGAAACCCACGCAGACACAGGGAGAACACACCGCACTCCTCACAGACAGTCACCCGGAGGAAACCCACGCAGACACAGAGAGAACACACCACACTCCTCACAGACAGTCACCCGGAGGAAACCCACGCAGACACAGGGAGAACACACCGCACTCCTCACAGACAGTCACCCGGAGGAAACCCATGCAGACACAGGGAGAACACATCACACTCCTCACAGACAGTCACCCGGAGGAAACCCCACGCAGACACAGGGAGAACACACCGCACTCCTTACAGACAGTCACCCGGAGGAAACCCACGCAGACACAGGGAGAACACACCGCACTCCTCACAGACAGTCACCCGGAGGAAACCCACGCAGACACAGAGAGAACACACCACACTCCTCACAGACAGTCACCCGGAGGAAACCAATGGAGACACAGGGAGAACACACCACACTCCTCACAGACAGTCACCCGGAGGAAAACCATGCAGACACAGAGAGAACACACCCTCCTCACAGACAGTCACCCGGAGCGGGAATCGAACCCACAACCTCCAGGCCCCTGGAGCTGTGTGACTGCGACACTATATTAACTGGAATTTAACGTAAAGATAACAACAAAGCAAGGATTTTATATTTTAAAATGATACAGAACTAGGAATTCTACTAGACATGATGAAACAAGACAAGCAAGCCTCAACCTGACTTTCTAAATTACAGCCACATTTCAATGTCATTCCTCTTTTAAAGGAACACTAAATAATATCTTTACCTTAATAATCACAGCTTCAAAATCATTGTGACGCTCCACTGAGCTGTAACAGTGAGAACAGAGCCTCTGTCATCGCTACTCTGTGCTCAGCACTGCAGAAACAGCACTATGTAATTGTTGAAGGTGGGTAGGAAACCACTTCTCACTCCCTCACCCCTTCACCTTGATTTCAGGACAGTGCTGTAAAAGTGAATTACACTCTCCAAATGCAGGGGGGGCCCAGGAGTAAAAATAACAGATCTTACTTAGTGTTACTTTAAAATAGAAACCATGCATTCACTGAAACCTAAAAACTACTAAAACCCAGAACATCTGAATGGATTTAGGTGGAAGTATTCTTACTCTTGTTTTTGGCTCCCGGTCCACTTTTTTCTTCCCTGAAAAATCAGAAGCGTTATTTAAAAACAAAACAAAAACCAAGACAGCACAATTTTTAACCATTATTATTATTATTATTATTATTATTATTATTATATTATGATTATATTACACTGCTATATTAGTTTAATGCTGAAGTACGGCTGAATGATACGGCCAATATAATATCATGATATATTTCCTCATTTTAGTCGATAATATACAATTCTGATATCGAAATAAACAGTATAAAATACGACCTGAATAACTTCCAAGAACAAAGAAACATGACATTACCATCAAACATGAAGCTATTGGCTTTGTCTACTTTAATATTTTTAAACTAACTTTTAAACTGAGTGCTGAACTGATGACAGCGCCCTCTAATGACCGTAAGTCAGTGAGAGGTGCTGTAAATAATGAAATACTGAAAATGTGTTTAAAAATCATCATTATTATTGAAACATTTTATATTGCAATAAATACTTATATTGAATTATCGTCCAGCCCTGTGCTGAAGCGTGTTTGTTAATCAGGAGTTTGTTTTTGCTCTTTGCTGCAGCTTCTACTCTTCTGAGATTAGGGTGTGATAGCATGCGGCCAATGATCTGAAAGTGAGGTTAGGATCTGATTAATTCTGGCGCTCCGATGTGTTAAACTTAAACTTAACTTAAAGTGGCTGAATTCACGCACTCACTCCCTCGTTGTAAGGAGTGTTAAAAATACACAGACTCAGCATGCATCTGTGCAGATTAGTACCCTGTACCTTTTTTAGCAGCTTTTTCAGCAGGTGAAAGCATACGGTACATTCTGAAAGCGTTATATCCTCTTTTCATGCTCATATCTTTAACTTCCTCAATGTCCGGCAGAGAGTTCATTGCGCAGCGAAAGTTTGCCTTCCACGTCTTGGGGTCGGGTTTGTCCACTCCAGGACGGAATTTTCCTGCAGGACAAATGATGATTCACAATGAGGAAATATGTCCTGCACAACCTTCAGCCCAGAAGCAGAATTTGCAACGTTTCTGCATAATTCAGTAGTTGATTCAGAGCCATGACAATGGTTCATTGTAGAGACTTAATGGTGGTGATGGGAACCAGACGTCTCCACGTCAGTCTTCAGGGTTTTAAATTAAAAACTACAGGAGAGGTTTACTCTTCACCAGGTTCTGAGAGTTTAATGTGAAAATGCACAAATCCCTGAAATTAAAAAAGCCCAAATTAAAATAAATAAATAAATAAACAATAATATTTCAATTTTAGGGCGATGTGGAGCAGCTGGAATATCACTAAAAACTAAATACAAAAAAAGGTTTTTCAAATAAGGGATGACATTTAAAGCCATAAGAACAGAGCGTGTGTGTGTGTGTGTGTGTGAGAGAGAGACAGAGAGAGAGAGAGAGAGAGACAGACAGAGACACAGAGAGAGAGATAGAGAGTAAGACACATTAAAACATGCACACATGTACACAAGTGGCTGTAAAAATGATTTTGCAAGATACAAAAACCACACTCAAACCTCTCCATCCTGATTGTTTTGATGCCACTCAAACATCTGAAGCTTCTTTGCAAAACAGTAGAAGGAAACATTACCTATTCCCCCTCCCCCATGTGTAAAATTACAGATTAAATCCCAGCTTTAGCCTTTTTTTTTTAGATTTGATCTCACAAGTAAGCAGCCCTTAAAATGTAAAGGTGTCCAACCAAACCACTCTTAACCACCACTTTACATCTCAATCACTTTATTATTCAGAAACTCTGAAACGCTGGTGGAGTTGCCCTTTGAGCAGAAGTAACAGGTAATAAAGCGGGTGTTACCTGTGTGAATGGCCCAGTTCATAAAGAGAGGAGCGTCTTTATCCAGTTCCCAGCCGTGTCTCGCCGCATGCATCCAGGGAATTTGGAAAATCTTCTCCTCCTGTGCAGTGAAAGTGAGAGTGTGTTTAGACTGCGTTTGTATCGACTCAACATTGCACTGGCTTCAACAGAAAAACGTACAAATAAACTACACAGATAATCTACACTTTAATATCATCGCTGACTGAAGAAAAACATTCATCTGCAAAATACAGGACAGGAGAAAACTGTACAAAGGATAACACCTTCGTAACTTTCAATGAAAGTCTATGTAAAAAAAAAAAAGTGTGGCCAAATTATCAGATGCAAAGAGTCAGAAACACATTTGTCCCAGGAGCCTCGGTCTATGTATTTATGCAAATAAATATGCATGTGTACAATTACCATCCTACAGCAACAGTAACTGCGTATAACAGTCCACTCCAAGAGTTTCAATCCCAGACGCTGGAAGAATCTAATCTCTGGGAGTTGACTCCGCTTCAATACGTCTGTTTACGGTGACTTTACTGTGCCACTCGGGCCGTGAACAAAGACACTGCAGCGGGAAAACACTCGGAAAGTAACGCTGGATATTTCAGAGCAACATCTGGAGAGAGGGTATTTCAAGAAAAACTCTCTCTCTTCCCCACTGTCCTGTGGCTCAGCAGCAGATGAAAAGCAGAACAGAGAGAGCCGTGGGAATAGGTGAAAGTGAGTCTCCCTGACCACAGCTCCGGAAAGACTGTTTTCCTCTTTCATTTCCTTGTGATTTACTGTTTACAAATCAGAAATAGGTTGTTTGCCATTTGAAAATTAATAAAGATTTGCCTAAAGGCACATGCGCGCGCACACACACACACACACACACACACACACACACACACACACACACACAGCTACCTTTCAGTTGTATAAATGGAAGAGCCGCGCTTGTGCAGGAAAAGAGCCGCATGCAAATCGCGAGCCATGGGTTGGCCACCCGTTTTATTCCAAGTGGTTTCAGAGCTTTTCTATTGATCTATTCTTCATTAATTTTTCACAACGTGTGAAGGACAGCTGCTGTGTTCAAAGGCTGTAGTATAATTAACAGAAACGGAGATACATTAACAGTATTCTGGCCGATTTTAGGACACAGTTAAAAATGAGGATTGTTGTATTCTTCTCCGTTGAGTTCCCCGTTCTGGAGATGGTTGGTTTGCACGTGGTTATGTTTGAAGATGTTCAAGACGCTCACAGCACACAAAGAACTTTATAGTCACATGTCAAAGAGATCATTTACATGTTGCACGCTGTTACAATAATAGCATCCCACAAACGTCTACTGTGAGCTGTATAAGTGTGAATGTGTGTCAAAGCATGCTTGAGTTATTTTAGTGAAGTTAAACCTATTAATCCACTGATAACGATGCATGGCACAGTCATACTGTGATTATGAAATACTGTAGTTATCTGAGATATTCACCTCATTAACCCATTGAAGGCCCTGGATTTTCTCGCTGTTTATCTGCTCCTCCAGCCATGGCCTCATCCGCTGCCGGTCCACAGGCATCTTCACCTGGCACAGAAAAGTGAGCAAAATAATAATAAACATAACGGTCTCACTCACACACACACACACACACACACACACACACACACCTGTGGACAATTTTCTCACATTCAGTCACCATCAGCACCTCACCTCACTAACGTTCATGTGGCAGAATACCAACAAATTCTAAAAGCAGTGTTCACACATTTCGACTACAGCCTTCTCAGAAGATCAGAGGGAGTCACTGCTCTAAAACAACACAGACTCTACATTAAAATCCTTTATTTCAGAATAAATATGTGCTCACTAACTATGTTCTGTCAAACAACCCGCTTTTAACGCTCTCAGAAGAAATGTGTACAGTTTAATGTAATGTTTCTAGTTCAAAAGGAGACTGTGAGAAAAGCTCAGTACAAACCCTTCATAAAATCTCTGACATTCCTGTTAGTCGTATTTAATCACACACACACACACACACACACACACACACACAAACATCACTAATTTAAAATAGATTCCTTCAGTATCGGTGGTAATAGTATCAAAACAAACCTAACGTTAAATGTTACCGAGTGCTTAAATCTCTAACAGTTCAGAATATTTAATAACATTGTAGTGAACGGATGTTAAAACAGTGTAAATAAAGCAGCGAACACTTGAGAGCTTAAGTTTGGTTTCTAATATTTGGTATTTTCCGTTCCACCTTAAACAGGCAGCGCTTCCATTCTAGCGCTGAGGCACCAGAACGCCACTACTGCCTATTTAAGGTGGAAGAGAAAATCCCAGAAATTAAGCCTGAAACAAGAGCAAATTAAAGGCTACGTTTAAGCTGGTTGTATTAAACGTATTAAAAGCTGTATGCGTGTTAATGTATCTGTATGTTAATGGTGTTTTTGTATTAGTTTATCGTTACCTTGTGTGTTAATCCGTCGACTTGGTTTTAATGCAGTTTGTCAGGTGAAGGAGCTGCTGCGTCCATGTTACTTTCAGTTTGTATGTGGTTCACGCGGAAACAAGAACTGTGTGTGTGTGTGTAATATTCCAGTTAAATCTCGGAATGACGGTAAGAGTACACGCAGTGCTGTTCTTACGCTCGGTATTTCGAAATCAAACAGGAGAATGTGTTCACGCAGATTCACGCTGCGCACATTTAACGTGCTGGGAGTGTTCACACAACACAACACCCGCGACGATATTTGAATATTATTTTGAAACTCTCCGACCTCACATCGTTTTTCTAAAATGTGCCTGTAGCCTACTCTGTTTATATAAAATAGCCTAATAATTATGAGAAGCACATTCTCCTGTCAGATTTAATTATGGTTCTTTTGAAAAAATGGGAATAGTTATAAATGTGTTTCTTTAAAATATTTGAACATATGTTTAACTGTATGCAGCATTAAAAAAAAGAAATAAGATAAGAAATATTTAAAATATAAATATCAGGGGGCGGACACAGTCATCTGATTGAATATGAGGAACGATGAAGATTTGGTGAAGTTATAATTTCGTACAAGTTTCACAAATAAATAAACCCTCAGTTTACATCAGGGCCAGAATGATATTAGAGCCCTAAAACTGTGCAGGAAACTGCATATAATCAGAAGAGAGAATCAGACTGAAAGAATTTGACTTTGTTCTTAAAAGTTCTGACTTTATTCTCAAAATGTGTATTTATTTCAATGTAATGGCTGTAAAATGCTGTTGCTGAAACAAGTCTGAGTTGTTAGTGCAGTGATGCCTTTAGCTCGTCTAGTTAGTTTCACTATTTACCACACAAATCACACTCTGCCCCGACGTGCTGCCTGTGGTTTATCTGGACCACGGACAGAAAAAGAAGAGGAAACTAACAAAACACTTGGGTTAAAAATAAACTGTTACTGCCAGTAAGGACACACTCTCAGTGTTACCCAATCAGCACAGTAACCATTCAGCACTCAGTAGCAGTAATACTAGCAAAAAAGCACTCAGTAGCAGTAATGCTAACAAAAAGCACTCAGTAGCAGTAATGCTAACAAAAAGCACTCAGCAGCAGTAATGCTAAAAAAACCACTCAGTAACAGTAATGCTAACAAAAAGCACTCAGTAGCAGTAATGCTAACAAAAAGCACTCAGCAGCAGTAATGCTAAAAAAAGCACGCAGTAGCAGTAATGCTAACAAAAAGCACTCAGTAGCAGTAATGCTAACAAAAAGTACTCAGCAGCAGTAATGCTAACAAAAAGCACTCAGTAGCAGTAATGCTAACAAAAAGCACTCAGTAGCAGTAATGCTAACAAAAAGCACTCAGCAGCAGTAATGCTAAAAAAACCACTCAGTAACAGTAATGCTAACAAAAAGCACTCAGTAGCAGTAATGCTAACAAAAAGTACTCAGCAGCAGTAATGCTAAAAAAACACTCAGTAGCAGAAATGCGAAAAAAAAAGTACTCAGCAGCAGTAATGCTAAAACAAACACTCAGTAGCAGTAATGCTAACAAAAAGCAGTCAGTAGCAGTAATGCTAACAAAAAGCACTCAGTAGCAGTAATGCTAACAAAAAGCACTCAGTAGCAGTAATGCTAAAAAAAGCACCCAGTAGCAGTAATGCTAACAAAAAGAACTCAGTAGCAGTAATGCTAACAAAAAGCACTCAGTAGCAGTAATGCTAACATAAAGGACTCAGCAGCAGTAATGCTAAAAAAAACACTCAGTAGCAGTAATGCTAACAAAAAGTACTCAACAGCAATAATGCTAAAAACACTCAGTAGCAGTAATGCTAACAAAAAGCACTCAGTATCAGTAATGCTAACAAAAAGCACTCAGTAGCAGTAATGGCAAAAAAAGCCCTCAGTAACAGTAATGCTAAAAAACACTCAGTAGCAGTAATGCTAACATAAAGGACTCAGCAGCAGTAATGCTAAAAAAAACACTCAGTAGCAGTAATGCTAACAAAAAGTACTCAACAGCAATAATGCTAAAAACACTCAGTAGCAGTAATGCTAACAAAAAGCACTCAGTATCAGTAATGCTAACAAAAAGCACTCAGTAGCAGTAATGGCAAAAAAAGCCCTCAGTAACAGTAATGCTAAAAAGCACTCAGTAGCAGTAATGCTAAAAAAGCACTCAGTAACAGTAATTCTAAAAAACACTCAGTAGCAGTAATGCTAAAAAACCACTCAGTAGCAGTAATGCTACAAAAAAGCACTCAGTAGCAGTAGTAGTGCCAGCTAATCCACAGTGAGTTGCAGTAACAGCTGACTAGTACTGTAAAAAAGACATCTCTTGAACTAAATGAAACAAAATTTAAATTTATTACATGAAGATCAGCTACTTTACAAGCTCAAAGAACCTGGAAAGAGAGTGCCAATCTCATTCTTCTCTTTCCCTTTAGTCCAAACTTTCAGCTTATACTTACTTTTCCGATATATTGTACTTAACATGCCATTCCCAAAGACTCAGAAGCTAGAGACCCAGAACAGTTAGGCTTTCATACATCATACACACTCAATACCATGCACATATATGATCCCTTGTCCATGCTTAATATACTTCACTGTAAAGAAGGGCTTGAGGGTCCAGGTCCAGCAGAGTCTGACTTTATTTAAGGCAGTGGCAATTCAGCCAAATAAAGACCAATATTAGTGAAGATAAAAGCAGAAGTCTTAGCCTGCAGTGGCCTAATCTTAAAGACCTAGTCATATACATACTCTGACTGTCTCAAAGCCACACCAAAGGGGCAGTGGTGGCCTTTCTCTGAATTAATCTTTCATGTTAGATTTAAAGCAAATGGTCTTAAACATCCAAGAAGAGATGCCCTGGTCGGAACTTTTATTATGATAATGATGGCACTGAGTGAACTGGCCAAACAAGTATACTATTATTTAAACCCCTCAGTGTCTGGACTGAGAACAGTCCACCGACCAAAAACATCCAGCCAACAGCGTCCTGTGTCACTGATGAAGGACTAGAGGACGACCGACACACACTGTGCAGTGACAGATGAGCTACTGTATGAATTGTAGTAATTTGTAAATATGAAGAATATAAATATTGTCCCTATATTCACTATATAGTGCACTATTATAGAGAACTGAATTCAGGGCGGTAGTGAATGATTACAGATAGTACCTCATGTGCGTTATTACCAAACAACGCAGTGGATTATGAGTAATCTGATATTTTTTAGTGTACATGGGTTGTACACTACACTTTGCAGTGCATTGTGGGATTGTTTGTGTGCACTGAAAATTGTCCACTATGTTTTCTCACACTACTACAACCCAAAATAGTGGGTCACAGCAAGTTTGTTGTAAAGTAGTGTTCAGACAGTAGAGGGCGCCACAAATCAATAAAGCAAATGTAGGCTCTTTATCTGCTTTTTAGCATTTTTACACCCCCATCTCCCCCTCGCAATTCACACACACACACACCACACACACACACACACACACACACACACACACACACACACACACACACACTTACACACTTCAGAAACTTCACTGGCTTCCTGTTTCACACTGGATTCAGTTCAAAATTCTTCTATCAATTCACTCACAAAGCCCTCCACAGCCAGGCCCCTTCCTCTCTCACTGACCTGCTTCACCATCACAGAACCTTCGCTCCTCTGATGCCAAACTCCTGTCAGTACCTCCTAGGACTAAGCCCTGGACCTGGGGGGACAGAACCACACTGCACTGACCTGGTCGTCTTTAAATCTCTCCTCAAAACTCACATTTTCAGATCTGCTTTTAATATATGAGCTAATGTTGTTCACTTTCGTCAGTTTGTCAATTTATTGTTTGATTTTGAGTATCTTGAAAAGTGCTATATGAATAAAATGTATTAATATTATTACTGCTCAGCTTTTTTTAAAAAAAAAGGTGTTTGCTTCCATTTCTTTGACCCTAGAGGGCGCTACTTCATAGCTCTGGCATATGAAGACAGCAGTCAGTGACCCCACTGAATAAAATTAGATGCAGGGTACCTTGTTTCAGCAGGGTTTAAGCAGCGGCTGGCATATGCAATCACTCTTCCCTGGCCATTCTGAACTTGAGCCGACTCTGCTCTCAAGCCTGCTAAGGATGCATCGGTCTGCAGCACAAAGGGTAAACTATAATCTGCATAGCCAAGCACTGGAGCTGTAGTGAGCTTAATCTTTAAGGTCTGAAAGGCACTCTCACACTCCTCTGACCAATGGCAGCACAGTTGATGGAAGCACCTTCCTGCTTCTTTGTTTCTTTCTTGGGTCACCTGAGGTAAGTCGATACAGTGGTGGTGCTATTGACGCATAGCCTTCAATGAATCGGCGGTAATAACCCACAAAGCCCAGGAACTGCAGGAGCTCTTGTTAGTTTTCTGGCCTTTTCCATTCCGCCACTTTACTGATCTTGTCTGGGTACCCCTTAGTGTTTTTTTGGGTGAAAAAAGTGACCTCCTCAGATCTTCTTCAAACTCACACCGTGTGTCAGGGAGGTCCTGACGAAGAGAGTGGTGTGGTAATTTTTGCCCTATCACATCCCAAAGCTGAGATATAGGGACATAATGTGCTGCATAAAATGTATAACTGTAAATTTCATGATGGGATTCCTACTTCCAGTGAAGCTAGGTAAACCCATGAGTAGAACGGTGAGATAAGAAAAGTCTAGTCAGTCCAATATACTCTACACTGCATCTGTATTTTGCTTTATTGGACGTATAACAAGTTCAGAAATTTAATTCCAATATATTCAACACCAATAAACCTATTGAGAGAAAATCCCAGTTACATAAGTCCTCATATCTCAGGTTTGGGATGAGATAGGCTGAAAATAATAACACCCCTGTGTAAGTCAGGACCTGCTTAATCAACATCGTGAGTTTGGAAGAAATCTGAGACGGTCAAAAGTTTAGTCTAAAAAAACAAAAAGTGTTTTTTTGGATGAAAAAAGTGACCTCCTCAGATCTTCTTCAAACCCACACTGTGGATCAGCGAGATCCTGACGAAGAGAGTGGTGTGGTAATATTTGGCCTACCACATCCCAAAGCTGAGACATAGGAACATGTTGTGCTGCATAAAATGTATAACTGTAAATTTCATGATGGGATTCCTACTTCCAGTGAAGCTAGGTAAACCCATGAGTAGAACGGTGAGATAAGAAAAGTCTAGTCAGTCCAATATACTCTACACTGCATCTGTATTTTGCTTTATTGGACGTATAACAAGTTCAGAAATTTAATTCCAATATATTCAACACCAATAAACCTATTGAGAGAAAATCCCAGTTACATAAGTCCTCATATCTCAGGTTTGGGATGAGATAGGCTGAAAATAATAACACCCCTGTGTAAGTCAGGACCTGCTTAATCAACATCGTGAGTTTGGAAGAAATCTGAGATGGTCAAAAATGTAGTCTAAAAAAACACAAAGAGGTACCCCTTAGTTTTTTTTTGGATGAAAAAAGTGACCTCCTCAGATCTTCTTCAAACTCACACCGTGTGTCAGGGAGGTCCTGACGAAGAGAGTGGTGTGGTAATTTTTGCCCTATCACATCCCAAAGCTGAGATATAGGGACATGTTGTGCTGCATAAAATGTATAACTGTAAATTTCATGATGGGATTCCTACTTCCAGTGAAGCTAGGTAAACCCATGAGTAGAAGGGTGAGATAAGAAAAGCCTAGTCAGTCCAATATACTCTACACTGCATCTTTATTTTGCTTTATTGGACGTATAACAAGTTCATACATTTAATTCCAATATATTCAACACCGGGGCGGCACGGTGGCGCAGCAGGTAGTGTCGCAGTCACACAGCTCCAGGGGCCTGGAGGTTGTGGGTTCGATTCCCGCTCCGGGTGACTGTCTGTGAGGAGTTGGTGTGTTCTCCCCGTGTCTGCGTGGGTTTCCTCCGGGTACTCCGGCTTCCTCCCACAGTCCAAAAACACACGTTGCAGGTGGATTGGTGACTCGAAAGTGTCCAAAGGTGTGAGTGTGTGAGTGAATGTGTGTGTGTCTGTGTTGCCCTGTGAAGGACTGGCGTCCCCTCCAGGGTGTATTCCCGCCTTGCGCCCGATGATTCCAGGTAGGCTCTGGACCCCCCGCGACCCTAAATTGGATAAGCGGTTACAGATAATGGATGGATATTCAACACCAATAAACCTATTGAGAGAAAATCCCAGTTAGGTAAGTCCTCATATCTCAGCTTTGGGCTGAGATAGACTGAAAATAATCACACCCCTGTGTAAGTCAGGACCTGCTTAATCAACATCGTGAGTTTGGAAGAAATCTGAGACGGTCAAAAATTTAGTCTAAAGAAACACAAAAGGTTAGTGTTAGTGTTTTTTTGGGTGAAAAAAGTGACCTCCTCAGATCTGCTTCAAACCCACACCGTGTATCAGCGAGGTCCTGACGAAGAGAGTGGTGTGGTAATTTTTGCCCTACCACATCCCAAAGCTGAGATATAGGGACATGTTTTGCTGCATAAAATGTATAACTGTAAATTTCATGATGGGATTCCTACTTCCAGTGAAGCTAGGTAAACCCATGAGTAGAAGGGTGCGATCAGAAAATCCTAGTCAGTCCAATATATTCTACACTGCATCTGTATTTTGCTTTATTGGACGTATAACAAGTTCATAAATTAAATTCCAATAAACCTATTGAGAGAAAATCCCAGTTACATTAGTCCTCATATCTTAGCTTTGGGATGAGATAGGCTGAAAATAATCACACCCCTGTGTAAGTCAGGACCTGCTTAATCAATATCGTGAGTTTGGAAGAAATCTGAGATGGTCAAAAATTTTGTCTAAAAAAACACAAAGGGGTACCCCTTAGTGTTTTTTTGGGTGAAAAAAGTGACCTCCTCAGATCTTCTTCGAACCCACACCATGTATCAACGAGGGCCTGACGAAGAGAGTGGTGTGGTAATTTTTGCCCTACCACATCCCAAAGCTGAGATATAGGGACATGTTGTGCTGCATAAAATGTATAACTGTAAATTTCATGATGGGATTCCTACTTCCAGTGAAGCTAGGTAAACCAATGAGTACAAGGGTGAGATAAGAAAAGCCTAGTCAGTCCAATATACTCTACACTGCATCTTTATTTTGCTTTATTGGACATATAAAAAGTTCATACATTTAATTCCAATATATTCAACACCAATAAACCTATTGAGAGAAAATCCCATTTACGTAAGTCCTCATATCTCAGATTTGGGATGAGATAGACTGAAAATAATAACACCCCTGTGTAAGTCAGGACCTGCTTAATCAACATCGTGAGTTTGGAAGAAATCTGAGATGGTCAAAAATTTAGTCTAAAAAAACACAAAGGGGTACCCCTTAGTGTTTTTTGGGTTAAAAAAGTGACCTCCTCAGATCTTCTTCGAACCCACACCATGTATCAACGAGGGCCTGACGAAGAGAGTGGTGTGGTAATTTTTGCCCTACCACATCCCAAAGCTGAGATATGAGGACTTACCTAACTGGGATTTTCTCTCAATAGGTTTATTGGTGTTGAATATATTGGAATTAAATGTATGAACTTGTTATACGTCCAATAAAGCAAATTAAAGATGCAGTGTAGAGTAAATTGGACTGACTAGGCTTTTCTTATCTCACCCTTCTACTCATGGGTTTACCTAGCTTCACTGGAAGTAGGAATCCCTTGATTAAATTTACAGTTATACATTTTATGCAGCACAACATGTTCCTATGTCTCAGCTTTGGGATGTGGTAGGGCAAAAATTACCACACCACTCTCTTCGTCAGGACCTCGCTGATACACGGTGTGGGTTTGAAGAAGATCTGAGGAGGTCACTTTTTTCACCCAAAAAATCACTAAGGGGTACCCCTTTGTGTTTTTTTAGACAAAATTTTTGACCATCTCAGATTTCTTCCAAACTCACGATATTGATTAAGCAGGTCCTGACTTACACAGGGGTGTGATTATTTTCAGCCTATCTCATCCCAAAGCTGAGATATGAGGACAAACTTAACTGGGAATTTCTCTCAATAGGTTTATTGGTGTTGAATATATTGGAATTAAATTTATGAGCTTGTTATACGTCCAATAAAGCAAAATACAGATGCAATGTAGGATATATTGGACTGACTAGGCTTTTCTGATCGCAACCTTCTACTCTTGTGTTTACCTAGCTTCACTGAAAGTAGGAATCCCATCATGAAATTTACAGTTATACATTTTATGCAGCACAGCATGTCCCTATATCTTAGCTTTGGGATGTGGTAGGGCAACAATTACCACACCACTGTCTTTGACAGGACCTCTCTGACACACGGTGTAGGTTTGAAGAAGATCTGAGGAGGTCACATATTTCACCCAAAAAACACTAAGGGGTACCCCTTTGTGTTTTTTTAGACTCAATTTTTGACCGTCTCAGATTTCTTCCAAACTCACGGTGTTGATTAAGCAGGTCCTGACTTACACAAAGGTGTGATTATTTTCAGCCTATCTCATACCAAAGCTGAGATATGAGGACAAACTTAACTGGGAATATCTCTCAATAGGTTTATTGGTGTTGAATATATTCGAATTAAATTTATGAGCTTTTTATACGTCCAATAAAGCAAAATACAGATGCAATGTAGGATATGTTGGACTGACTAGGCTTTTCTGATCGCACCCTTCTACTCATGTGTTTACCTAGCTTCACTGGAAGTAGGAATCCCATCATGAAATTTACAGTTCTACATTTCATGCAGCACAACATGTCCCTATATCTTAGCTTTGGGATGTGGTAGGGCAACAATTACCACACCACTGTCTTTGTCAGGACCTCTCTGACACACGGTGTGGGTTTGAAGAAGATCTGAGGAGGTCACATATTTCACCCAAAAAAACACTAAGGGGTACCCCTTTGTGTTTTTTTAGACTCAATTTTTGACCATCTCAGATTTCTTCTAAACTCACGGTGTTGATTAGGCAGGTCCTGACTTACACAAAGGTGTGATTATTTTCAGCCTATCTCATCCCAAAGCTGAGATATGAGGACAAACTTAACTGGGATTTTCTCTCAATAGGTTTATTGGTGTTGAATATATTGGAATTAAATTTATGAGCTTGTTATATGTCCAATAAAGCAAAATACAGATGCAATGTAGGATATATTGGACTGACTAGGCTTTTCTGATCGCACCCTTCTACTCATGTGTTTACCTAGCTTCACTGGAAGTAGGAATCCCATCATGAAATTTACAGTTATACATTTTATGCAGCAAAACATGTCCCTATATCTCAGCTTTGGGATGTGGTAGGGCAACAATTACCACACCACTGTCTTTGTCAGGACCTCCCTGACACACGGTGTGGGTTTGAAGAAGAGCTGAGGAGGTCACATATTTCACCCAAAAAAACACTAAGGGGTACCCCTTTGTGTTTTTTTAGACTCAATTTTTGACCGTCTCAGATTTCTTCCAAACTCACGGTGTTGATTAGGCAGGTCCTGACTTACACAAAGGTGTGATTATTTTCAGCCTATCTCATCCCAAAGCTGAGATATGAAGACAAACATAACTGGGATTTTCTCTCAATAGGTTTATTGGTGTTGAATATATTGGAATTAAATTTATGAGCTTGTTATATGTCCAATAAAGCAAAATACAGATGCAATGTAGGATATATTGGACTGCCTAGGCTTTTCTGATCGCACCCTTCTACTCTTGTGTTTACGTAGCTTCACTGAAAGTAGGAATCCCATCATGAAATTTACAGTTATACATTTTATGCAGCACAGCATGTCCCTATATCTTAGCTTTGGGATGTGGTAGGGCAATAATTACCACACCACTGTCTTCGTCAGGACCTCTCTGACACACGGTGTGGGTTTGAAGAAGAGCTGAGGAGGTCACATATTTCACCCAAAAAAAACACTAAGGGGTACCCATTTGTGTTTTTTAGACTAAATTTTTGACCGTCTCAGATTTCTTCCAAACTCACGGTGTTGATTAGGCAAGTCCTGACTTACACAAAGGTGTGATTATTTTCAGCCTATCTCATCCCAAAGCTGAGATATAAGGACAAACTTAACTGGGAATTTCTCTCAATAGGTTTATTGGTGTTGAATATATTGGCATTAAATTTATGAGCTTTTTATACGTCCAATAAAGCAAAATACAGATGCAATGTAGGATATATTGGACTGACTAGGCTTTTCTGATCGCACCCATCTACTCTTGTGTTTACCTAGCTTCACTGGAAGTAGGAATTCCATCATGAAATTTACAGTTATACATTTTATGCAGCAAAACATGTCCCTATATCTCAGCTTTGGGATGTGGTAGGGCAAAATTTACCACACCACTGTCTTCGTCAGGACCTCTCTAACACATGGTGTGGGTTTGAAGAAGAGCTGAGGAGGTCACATATTTCACCCAAAAAACACATTAAGGGGTACCCCTTTGTGTTTTTTAGACTCAATTTTTGACCGTCTCAGATTTCTTCCAAACTCACGGTGTTGATTAGGCAGGTCCTGACTTACACAAAGGTGTGATTATTTTCAGCCTATCTCATCCCAAAGCTGAGATATGAGGACAAACTTAACTGGGATTTTCTCTCAATAGGTTTATTGGTGTTGAATATATTGGAATTAAATTTATGAGCTTGTTATATGTCCAATAAAGCAAAATACAGATGCAATGTAGGATATGTTGGACTGACTAGGCTTTTCTGATCGCACCCTTCTACTCATGTGTTTACCTAGCTTCACTGGAAGTAGGAATCCCATCATGAAATTTACAGTTCTACATTTTATGCAGCACAACATGTCCCTATATCTTAGCTTTGGGATGTGGTAGGGCAACAATTACCACACCACTGTCTTTGTCAGGACCTCTCTGACACACGGTGTGGGTTTGAAGAAGATCTGAGGAGGTCATATATTTCACCCAAAAAAACACTAAGGGGTACCCCTTTGTGTTTTTTTAGACTCAATTTTTGACCGTCTCAGATTTCTTCTAAACTCACGGTGTTGATTAGGCAGGTCCTGACTTACACAAAGGTGTGATTATTTTCAGCCTATCTCATCCCAAAGCTGAGATATGAGGACAAACTTAACTGGGATTTTCTCTCAATAGGTTTATTGGTGTTGAATATATTGGAATTAAATTTATGAGCTTGTTATATGTCCAATAAAGCAAAATACAGATGCAATGTAGGATATATTGGACTGACTAGGCTTTTCTGATCGCACCCTTCTACTCATGTGTTTACCTAGCTTCACTGGAAGTAGGAATCCCATCATGAAATTTACAGTTATACATTTTATGCAGCAAAACATGTCCCTCTATCTCAGCTTTGGGATGTGGTAGGGCAACAATTACCACACCACTGTCTTTGTCAGGACCTCTCTGACACACGGTGTGGGTTTGAAGAAGAGCTGAGGAGGTCACATATTTCACCCAAAAAAAACACTAAGGGGTACCCATTTGTGTTTTTTAGACTAAATTTTTGACCGTCTCAGATTTCTTCCAAACTCACGGTGTTGATTAGGCAGGTCCTGACTTACACAAAGGTGTGATTATTTTCAGCCTATCTCATCCCAAAGCTGAGATATAAGGACAAACTTAACTGGGAATTTCTCTCAATAGGTTTATTGGTGTTGAATATATTGGCATTAAATTTATGAGCTTTTTATACGTCCAATAAAGCAAAATACAGATGCAATGTAGGATATCTTGGACTGACTAGGCTTTTCTGATCGCACCCATCTACTCTTGTGTTTACCTAGCTTCACTGGAAGTAGGAATTCCATCATGAAATTTACAGTTATACATTTTATGCAGCAAAACATGTCCCTATATCTCAGCTTTGGGATGTGGTAGGGCAAAATTTACCACACCACTGTCTTCGTCAGGACCTCTCTAACACATGGTGTGGGTTTGAAGAAGAGCTGAGGAGGTCACATATTTCACCCAAAAAACACACTAAGGGGTACCCCTTTGTGTTTTTTAGACTCAATTTTTGACCGTCTCAGATTTCTTCCAAACTCACGGTGTTGATTAGGCAGGTCCTGACTTACACAAAGGTGTGATTATTTTCAGCCTATCTCATCCCAAAGCTGAGATATGAGGACAAACTTAACTGGGATTTTCTCTCAATAGGTTTATTGGTGTTGAATATATTGGAATTAAATTTATGAGCTTGTTATATGTCCAATAAAGCAAAATACAGATGCAATGTAGGATATGTTGGACTGACTAGGCTTTTCTGATCGCACCCTTCTACTCATGTGTTTACCTAGCTTCACTGGAAGTAGGAATCCCATCATGAAATTTACAGTTCTACATTTTATGCAGCAAAACATGTCCCTATATCTTAGCTTTGGGATGTGGTAGGGCAATAATTACCACACCACTGTCTTCGTCAGGACCTCTCTGACACACGGTGTGGGTTTGAAGAAGAGCTGAGGAGGTCACATATTTCACCCAAAAAAAACACTAAGGGGTACCCATTTGTGTTTTTTAGACTAAATTTTTGACCGTCTCAGATTTCTTCCAAACTCACGGTGTTGATTAGGCAAGTCCTGAATTACACAAAGGTGTGATTATTTTCAGCCTATCTCATCCCAAAGCTGAGATATGAGGACAAACTTAACTGGGAATTTCTCTCAATAGGTTTATTGGTGTTGAATATATTGGCATTAAATTTATGAGCTTTTTATACGTCCAATAAAGCAAAATACAGATGCAATGTAGGATATATTGGACTGACTAGGCTTTTCTGATCGCACCCATCTACTCTTGTGTTTACCTAGCTTCACTGGAAGTAGGAATTCCATCATGAAATTTACAGTTATACATTTTATGCAGCAAAACATGTCCCTATATCTCAGCTTTGGGATGTGGTAGGGCAAAATTTACCACACCACTGTCTTCGTCAGGACCTCTCTGACACATGGTGTGGGTTTGAAGAAGAGCTGAGGAGGTCACATATTTCACCCAAAAAACACACTAAGGGGTACCCCTTTGTGTTTTTTAGACTCAATTTTTGACCGTCTCAGATTTCTTCCAAACTCACGGTGTTGATTAGGCAGGTCCTGACTTACACAAAGGTGTGATTATTTTCAGCCTATCTCATCCCAAAGCTGAGATATGAGGACAAACTTAACTGGGATTTTCTCTCAATAGGTTTATTGGTGTTGAATATATTGGAATTAAATTTATGAGCTTGTTATATGTCCAATAAAGCAAAATACAGATGCAATGTAGGATATGTTGGACTGACTAGGCTTTTCTGATCGCACCCTTCTACTCATGTGTTTACCTAGCTTCACTGGAAGTAGGAATCCCATCATGAAATTTACAGTTCTACATTTTATGCAGCAAAACATGTCCCTATATCTTAGCTTTGGGATGTGGTAGGGCAACAATTACCACACCACTGTCTTTGTCAGGACCTCTCTGACACATGGTGTGGGTTTGAAGAAGATCTGAGGAGGTCACATATTTCACCCAAAAAAACACTAAGGGGTACCCCTTTGTGTTTTTTAGTCTCAATTTTTGACCATCTCAGATTTCTTCCAAACTCACGGTGTTGATTAGGCAGGTCCTGACTTACACAAAGGTGTGATTATTTTCAGCCTATCTCATCCCAAAACTGAGATATGAGGACAAACTTAACTGGGATTTTCTCTCAATAGGTTTATTGGTGTTGAATATATTGGAATTAAATTTATGAGATTTTTATACGTCCAATAAAGCAAAATACAGATGAAATGTAGGATATATTGGACTGCCTAGGCTTTTCTGATCGCACCCTTCTACTCTTGTGTTTACCTAGCTTCACTGAAAGTAGGAATCCCATCATGAAATTTACAGTTATACATTTTCTGCAGCACAGCATGTCCCTATATCTTAGCTTTGGGATGTGGTAGGGCAACAATTACCACACCACTGTCTTTGTCAGGACCTCTCTGACACACGGTGTGGGTTTGAAGAAGATCTGAGGAGGTCACATATTTCACCCAAAAAAACACTAAGGGGTACCCCTTTGTGTTTTTTTAGACTCAATTTTTGACCGTCTCAGATTTCTTCCAAACTCACGGTGTTGATTAGGCAGGTCCTGACTTACACAAAGGTGTGATTATTTTCAGCCTATCTCATCCCAAAGCTGAGATATGAGGACAAACTTAACTGGGATTTTCTCTCAATAGGTTTATTGGTGTTGAATATATTGGAATTAAATTTATGAGATTTTTATACGTCCAATAAAGCAAAATACAGATGAAATGTAGGATATATTGGACTGCCTAGGCTTTTCTGATCGCACCCTTCTACTCTTGTGTTTACCTAGCTTCACTGAAAGTAGGAATCCCATCATGAAATTTACAGTTATACATTTTATGCAGCACAGCATGTCCCTATATCTTAGCTTTGGGATGTGGTAGGGCAACAATTACCACACCACTGTCTTTGTCAGGACCTCTCTGACACACGGTGTGGGTTTGAAGAAGATCTGAGGAGGTCACATATTTCACCCAAAAAAACACTAAGGGGTACCCCTTTGTGTTTTTTTAGACTCAATTTTTGACCGTCTCAGATTTCTTCCAAACTCACGGTGTTGATTAGGCAGGTCCTGACTTACACAAAGGTGTGATTATTTTCAGCCTATCTCATCCCAAAGCTGAGATATGAGGACAAACTTAACTGGGAATTTCTCTCAATAGGTTTATTGGTGTTGAATATATTGGCATTAAATTTATGAGCTTTTTATACGTCCAATAAAGCAAAATACAGATGCAATGTAGGATATATTGGACTGACTAGGCTTTTCTGATCGCACCCATCTACTCTTGTGTTTACCTAGCTTCACTGGAAGTAGGAATTCCATCATGAAATTTACAGTTATACATTTTATGCAGCAAAACATGTCCCTATATCTCAGCTTTGGGATGTGGTAGGGCAAAATTTACCACACCACTGTCTTCGTCAGGACCTCTCTGACACATGGTGTGGGTTTGAAGAAGAGCTGAGGAGGTCACATATTTCACCCAAAAAACACACTAAGGGGTACCCATTTGTGTTTTTTAGACTAAATTTTTGACCGTCTCAGATTTCTTCCAAACTCACGGTGTTGATTAGGCAAGTCCTGACTTACACAAAGGTGTGATTATTTTCAGCCTATCTCATCCCAAAGCTGAGATATAAGGACAAACTTAACTGGGAATTTCTCTCAATAGGTTTATTGGTGTTGAATATATTGGCATTAAATTTATGAGCTTTTTATACGTCCAATAAAGCAAAATACAGATGCAATGTAGGATATATTGGACTGACTAGGCTTTTCTGATCGCACCCATCTACTCTTGTGTTTACCTAGCTTCACTGGAAGTAGGAATTCCATCATGAAATTTACAGTTATACATTTTATGCAGCAAAACATGTCCCTATATCTCAGCTTTGGGATGTGGTAGGGCAAAATTTACCACACCACTGTCTTCGTCAGGACCTCTCTAACACATGGTGTGGGTTTGAAGAAGAGCTGAGGAGGTCACATATTTCACCCAAAAAACACACTAAGGGGTACCCCTTTGTGTTTTTTAGACTCAATTTTTGACCGTCTCAGATTTCTTCCAAACTCACGGTGTTGATTAGGCAGGTCCTGACTTACACAAAGGTGTGATTATTTTCAGCCTATCTCATCCCAAAGCTGAGATATGAGGACAAACTTAACTGGGATTTTCTCTCAATAGGTTTATTGGTGTTGAATATATTGGAATTAAATTTATGAGCTTGTTATATGTCCAATAAAGCAAAATACAGATGCAATGTAGGATATGTTGGACTGACTAGGCTTTTCTGATCGCACCCTTCTACTCATGTGTTTACCTAGCTTCACTGGAAGTAGGAATCCCATCATGAAATTTACAGTTCTACATTTTATGCAGCACAACATGTCCCTATATCTTAGCTTTGGGATGTGGTAGGGCAACAATTACCACACCACTGTCTTTGTCAGGACCTCTCTGACACACGGTGTGGGTTTGAAGAAGATCTGAGGAGGTCACATATTTCACCCAAAAAAACACTAAGGGGTACCCCTTTGTGTTTTTTTAGACTCAATTTTTGACCGTCTCAGATTTCTTCCAAACTCACGGTGTTGATTAGGCAGGTCCTGACTTACACAAAGGTGTGATTATTTTCAGCCTATCTCATCCCAAAGCTGAGATATGAGGACAAACTTAACTGGGATTTTCTCTCAATAGGTTTATTGGTGTTGAATATATTGGAATTAAATTTATGAGATTTTTATACGTCCAATAAAGCAAAATACAGATGAAATGTAGGATATATTGGACTGCCTAGGCTTTTCTGATCGCACCCTTCTACTCTTGTGTTTACCTAGCTTCACTGAAAGTAGGAATCCCATCATGAAATTTACAGTTATACATTTTATGCAGCACAGCATGTCCCTATATCTTAGCTTTGGGATGTGGTAGGGCAACAATTACCACACCACTGTCTTTGTCAGGACCTCTCTGACACACGGTGTGGGTTTGAAGAAGATCTGAGGAGGTCACATATTTCACCCAAAAAAACACTAAGGGGTACCCCTTTGTGTTTTTTTAGACTCAATTTTTGACCGTCTCAGATTTCTTCCAAACTCACGGTGTTGATTAGGCAGGTCCTGACTTACACAAAGGTGTGATTATTTTCAGCCTATCTCATCCCAAAGCTGAGATATGAGGACAAACTTAACTGGGAATTTCTCTCAATAGGTTTATTGGTGTTGAATATATTGGCATTAAATTTATGAGCTTTTTATACGTCCAATAAAGCAAAATACAGATGCAATGTAGGATATATTGGACTGACTAGGCTTTTCTGATCGCACCCATCTACTCTTGTGTTTACCTAGCTTCACTGGAAGTAGGAATCCCATCATGAAATTTACAGTTCTACATTTTATGCAGCACAACATGTCCCTATATCTTAGCTTTGGGATGTGGTAGGGCAACAATTACCACACCACTGTCTTTGTCAGGACCTCTCTGACACACGGTGTGGGTTTGAAGAAGAGCTGAGGAGGTCACATATTTCACCCAAAAAAAAAACACTAAGGGGTACCCATTTGTGTTTTTTAGACTAAATTTTTGACCGTCTCAGATTTCTTCCAAACTCACGGTGTTGATTAGGCAAGTCCTGACTTACACAAAGGTGTGATTATTTTCAGCCTATCTCATCCCAAAGCTGAGATATGAGGACAAACTTAACTGGGAATTTCTCTCAATAGGTTTATTGGTGTTGAATATCTTGGCATTAAATTTATGAGCTTTTTATACGTCCAATAAAGCAAAATACAGATGCAATGTAGGATATATTGGACTGACTAGGCTTTTCTGATCGCACCCATCTACTCTTGTGTTTACCTAGCTTCACTGGAAGTAGGAATTCCATCATGAAATTTA
This sequence comes from Hoplias malabaricus, assembly GCF_029633855.1. Taxonomy (NCBI): domain Eukaryota; kingdom Metazoa; phylum Chordata; class Actinopteri; order Characiformes; family Erythrinidae; genus Hoplias; species Hoplias malabaricus. The sequence continues at coordinate 45,562,660 of NC_089807.1, forward strand.
CAGTTATACATTTTATGCAGCAAAACATGTCCCTATATCTCAGCTTTGGGATGTGGTAGGGCAAAATTTACCACACCACTGTCTTCGTCAGGACCTCTCTGACACATGGTGTGGGTTTGAAGAAGAGCTGAGGAGGTCACATATTTCACCCAAAAAACACACTAAGGGGTACCCCTTTGTGTTTTTTAGACTCAATTTTTGACCGTCTCAGATTTCTTCCAAACTCACGGTGTTGATTAGGCAGGTCCTGACTTACACAAAGGTGTGATTATTTTCAGCCTATCTCATCCCAAAGCTGAGATATGAAGACAAACATAACTGGGATTTTCTCTCAATAGGTTTATTGGTGTTGAATATATTGGAATTAAATTTATGAGCTTGTTATATGTCCAATAAAGCAAAATACAGATGCAATGTAGGATATATTGGACTGCCTAGGCTTTTCTGATCGCACCCTTCTACTCTTGTGTTTACGTAGCTTCACTGAAAGTAGGAATCCCATCATGAAATTTACAGTTATACATTTTATGCAGCACAGCATGTCCCTATATCTTAGCTTTGGGATGTGGTAGGGCAATAATTACCACACCACTGTCTTCGTCAGGACCTCTCTGACACACGGTGTGGGTTTGAAGAAGAGCTGAGGAGGTCACATATTTCACCCAAAAAAAACACTAAGGGGTACCCATTTGTGTTTTTTAGACTAAATTTTTGACCGTCTCAGATTTCTTCCAAACTCACGGTGTTGATTAGGCAAGTCCTGACTTACACAAAGGTGTGATTATTTTCAGCCTATCTCATCCCAAAGCTGAGATATAAGGACAAACTTAACTGGGAATTTCTCTCAATAGGTTTATTGGTGTTGAATATATTGGCATTAAATTTATGAGCTTTTTATACGTCCAATAAAGCAAAATACAGATGCAATGTAGGATATATTGGACTGACTAGGCTTTTCTGATCGCACCCATCTACTCTTGTGTTTACCTAGCTTCACTGGAAGTAGGAATTCCATCATGAAATTTACAGTTATACATTTTATGCAGCAAAACATGTCCCTATATCTCAGCTTTGGGATGTGGTAGGGCAAAATTTACCACACCACTGTCTTCGTCAGGACCTCTCTAACACATGGTGTGGGTTTGAAGAAGAGCTGAGGAGGTCACATATTTCACCCAAAAAACACACTAAGGGGTACCCCTTTGTGTTTTTTAGACTCAATTTTTGACCGTCTCAGATTTCTTCCAAACTCACGGTGTTGATTAGGCAGGTCCTGACTTACACAAAGGTGTGATTATTTTCAGCCTATCTCATCCCAAAGCTGAGATATGAGGACAAACTTAACTGGGATTTTCTCTCAATAGGTTTATTGGTGTTGAATATATTGGAATTAAATTTATGAGCTTGTTATATGTCCAATAAAGCAAAATACAGATGCAATGTAGGATATGTTGGACTGACTAGGCTTTTCTGATCGCACCCTTCTACTCATGTGTTTACCTAGCTTCACTGGAAGTAGGAATCCCATCATGAAATTTACAGTTCTACATTTTATGCAGCACAACATGTCCCTATATCTTAGCTTTGGGATGTGGTAGGGCAACAATTACCACACCACTGTCTTTGTCAGGACCTCTCTGACACACGGTGTGGGTTTGAAGAAGATCTGAGGAGGTCATATATTTCACCCAAAAAAACACTAAGGGGTACCCCTTTGTGTTTTTTTAGACTCAATTTTTGACCGTCTCAGATTTCTTCTAAACTCACGGTGTTGATTAGGCAGGTCCTGACTTACACAAAGGTGTGATTATTTTCAGCCTATCTCATCCCAAAGCTGAGATATGAGGACAAACTTAACTGGGATTTTCTCTCAATAGGTTTATTGGTGTTGAATATATTGGAATTAAATTTATGAGCTTGTTATATGTCCAATAAAGCAAAATACAGATGCAATGTAGGATATATTGGACTGACTAGGCTTTTCTGATCGCACCCTTCTACTCTTGTGTTTACCTAGCTTCACTGGAAGTAGGAATCCCATCATGAAATTTACAGTTCTACATTTTATGCAGCAAAACATGTCCCTATATCTTAGCTTTGGGATGTGGTAGGGCAACAATTACCACACCACTGTCTTTGTCAGGACCTCTCTGACACATGGTGTGGGTTTGAAGAAGATCTGAGGAGGTCACATATTTCACCCAAAAAAACACTAAGGGGTACCCCTTTGTGTTTTTTAGTCTCAATTTTTGACCATTTCAGATTTCTTCCAAACTCACGGTGTTGATTAGGCAGGTCCTGACTTACACAAATGTGTGATTATTTTCAGCCTATCTCATCCCAAAGCTGAGATATGAGGACAAACTTAACTGGGATTTTCTCTCAATAGGTTTATTGGTGTTGAATATATTGGAATTAAATTTATGAGATTTTTATACGTCCAATAAAGCAAAATACAGATGAAATGTAGGATATATTGGACTGCCTAGGCTTTTCTGATCGCACCCTTCTACTCTTGTGTTTACCTAGCTTCACTGAAAGTAGGAATCCCATCATGAAATTTACAGTTATACATTTTCTGCAGCACAGCATGTCCCTATATCTTAGCTTTGGGATGTGGTAGGGCAACAATTACCACACCACTGTCTTTGTCAGGACCTCTCTGACACACGGTGTGTGTTTGAAGAAGATCTGAGGAGGTCACATATTTCACCCAAAAAAACACTAAGGGGTACCCCTTTGTGTTTTTTTAGACTCAATTTTTGACCGTCTCAGATTTCTTCCAAACTCACGGTGTTGATTAGGCAGGTCCTGACTTACACAAAGGTGTGATTATTTTCAGCCTATCTCATCCCAAAGCTGAGATATGAGGACAAACTTAACTGGGAATTTCTCTCAATAGGTTTATTGGTGTTGAATATATTGGCATTAAATTTATGAGCTTTTTATACGTCCAATAAAGCAAAATACAGATGCAATGTAGGATATATTGGACTGACTAGGCTTTTCTGATCGCACCCATCTACTCTTGTGTTTACCTAGCTTCACTGGAAGTAGGAATCCCATCATGAAATTTACAGTTCTACATTTTATGCAGCACAACATGTCCCTATATCTTAGCTTTGGGATGTGGTAGGGCAACAATTACCACACCACTGTCTTTGTCAGGACCTCTCTGACACACGGTGTGGGTTTGAAGAAGATCTGAGGAGGTCATATATTTCACCCAAAAAAACACTAAGGGGTACCCCCTTTGTGTTTTTTTAGACTCAATTTTTGACCGTCTCAGATTTCTTCCAAACTCACGGTGTTGATTAGGCAGGTCCTGACTTACACAAAGGTGTGATTATTTTCAGCCTATCTCATCCCAAAGCTGAGATATGAGGACAAACTTAACTGGGATTTTCTCTCAATAGGTTTATTGGTGTTGAATATATTGGAATTAAATTTATGAGCTTGTTATATGTCCAATAAAGCAAAATACAGATGCAATGTAGGATATATTGGACTGACTAGGCTTTTCTGATCGCACCCTTCTACTCTTGTGTTTACCTAGCTTCACTGGAAGTAGGAATCCCATCATGAAATTTACAGTTATACATTTTATGCAGCAAAACATGTCCCTATATCTCAGCTTTGGGATGTGGTAGGGCAACAATTACAACACCACTGTCTTTGTCAGGACCTCCCTGACACACGGTGTGGGTTTGAAGAAGATCTGAGGAGGTCACATATTTCACCCAAAAAACACTAAGGGGTACCCCCTTTGTGTTTTTAAGACTCAATTTTTGACCGTCTCAGATTTCTTCCAAACTCACGGTGTTGATTAGGCAGGTCCTGACTTACACAAAGGTGTGATTATTTTCAGCCTATCTCATCCCAAAGCTGAGATATGAGGACAAACTTAACTGGGATTTTCTCTCAATAGGTTTATTGGTGTTGAATATATTGGAATTAAATTTATGAGATTTTTATACGTCCAATAAAGCAAAATACAGATGAAATGTAGGATATATTGGACTGCCTAGGCTTTTCTGATCGCACCCTTCTACTCTTGTGTTTACCTAGCTTCACTGAAAGTAGGAATCCCATCATGAAATTTACAGTTATACATTTTATGCAGCACAGCATGTCCCTATATCTTAGCTTTGGGATGTGGTAGGGCAACAATTACCACACCACTGTCTTTGTCAGGACCTCTCTGACACATGGTGTGGGTTTGAAGAAGATCTGAGGAGGTCACATATTTCACCCAAAAAAACACTAAGGGGTACCCCTTTGTGTTTTTTAGTCTCAATTTTTGACCATCTCAGATTTCTTCCAAACTCACGGTGTTGATTAGGCAGGTCCTGACTTACACAAAGGTGTGATTATTTTCAGCCTATCTCATCCCAAAGCTGAGATATGAGGACAAACTTAACTGGGATTTTCTCTCAATAGGTTTATTGGTGTTGAATATATTGGAATTAAATTTATGAGATTTTTATACGTCCAATAAAGCAAAATACAGATGAAATGTAGGATATATTGGACTGCCTAGGCTTTTCTGATCGCACCCTTCTACTCTTGTGTTTACCTAGCTTCACTGAAAGTAGGAATCCCATCATGAAATTTACAGTTATACATTTTATGCAGCACAGCATGTCCCTATATCTTAGCTTTGGGATGTGGTAGGGCAACAATTACCACACCACTGTCTTTGTCAGGACCTCTCTGACACACGGTGTGGGTTTGAAGAAGATCTGAGGAGGTCACATATTTCACCCAAAAAAACACTAAGGGGTACCCCTTTGTGTTTTTTTAGACTCAATTTTTGACCGTCTCAGATTTCTTCCAAACTCACGGTGTTGATTAGGCAGGTCCTGACTTACACAAAGGTGTGATTATTTTCAGGCTATCTCATCCCAAAGCTGAGATATGAGGACAAACTTAACTGGGAATTTCTCTCAATAGGTTTATTGGTGTTGAATATATTGGCATTAAATTTATGAGCTTTTTATACGTCCAATAAAGCAAAATACAGATGCAATGTAGGATATATTGGACTGACTAGGCTTTTCTGATCGCACCCATCTACTCTTGTGTTTACCTAGCTTCACTGGAAGTAGGAATCCCATCATGAAATTTACAGTTCTACATTTTATGCAGCACAACATGTCCCTATATCTTAGCTTTGGGATGTGGTAGGGCAACAATTACCACACCACTGTCTTTGTCAGGACCTCTCTGACACACGGTGTGGGTTTGAAGAAGATCTGAGGAGGTCATATATTTCACCCAAAAAAACACTAAGGGGTACCCCTTTGTGTTTTTTTAGACTCAATTTTTGACCGTCTCAGATTTCTTCCAAACTCACGGTGTTGATTAGGCAGGTCCTGACTTACACAAAGGTGTGATTATTTTCAGCCTATCTCATCCCAAAGCTGAGATATGAGGACAAACTTAACTGGGATTTTCTCTCAATAGGTTTATTGGTGTTGAATATATTGGAATTAAATTCATGAGCTTGTTATATGTCCAATAAAGCAAAATACAGATGCAATGTAGGATATATTGGACTGCCTAGGCTTTTCTGATCGCACCCTTCTACTCTTGTGTTTACCTAGCTTCACTGAAAGTAGGAATCCCATCATGAAATTTACAGTTATACATTTTATGCAGCAAAACATGTCCCTATATCTCAGCTTTGGGATGTGGTAGGGCAAAATTTACCACACCACTGTCTTCGTCAGGACCTCTCTGACACATGGTGTGGGTTTGAAGAAGAGCTGAGGAGGTCACATATTTCACCCAAAAAACACACTAAGGGGTACCCCTTTGTGTTTTTTAGACTCAATTTTTGACCATCTCAGATTTCTTCCAAACTCACGGTGTTGATTAGGCAGGTCCTGACTTACACAAAGGTGTGATTATTTTCAGCCTATCTCATCCCAAAGCTGAGATATGAGGACAAACTTAACTGGGAATTTCTCTCAATAGGTTTATTGGTGTTGAATATATTGGAATAAAATTTATGAGCTTTTTATACGTCCAATAAAGCAAAATACAGATGCAATGTAGGATATATTGGACTGACTAGGCTTTTCTGATCGCAACCTTCTACTCTTGTGTTTACCTAGCTTCACTGAAAGTAGGAATCCCATCATGAAATTTACAGTTCTACATTTTATGCAGCACAGCATGTCCCTATATCTTAGCTTTGGGATGTGGTAGGGCAACAATTACCACACCACTGTCTTTGTCAGGACCTCTCTGACACACGGTGTAGGTTTGAAGAAGATCTGAGGAGGTCACATATTTCACCCAAAAAACACTAAGGGGTACCCCTTTGTGTTTTTTTAGACTCAATTTTTGACCGTCTCAGATTTCTTCCAAACTCACGGTGTTGATTAGGCAGGTCCTGACTTACACAAAGGTGTGATTATTTTCAGCCTATCTCATCCCAAAGCTGAGATATGAGGACAAACTTAACTGGGATTTTCTCTCAATAGGTTTATTGGTGTTGAATATATTGGAATTAAATTTATGAGCTTGTTATATGTCCAATAAAGCAAAATACAGATGCAATGTAGGATATATTGGACTGACTAGGCTTTTCTGATCGCACCCTTCTACTCTTGTGTTTACCTAGCTTCACTGGAAGTAGGAATCCCATCATGAAATTTACAGTTCTACATTTTATGCAGCACAACATGTCCCTATATCTTAGCTTTGGGATGTGGTAGGGCAAAATTTACCACACCACTGTCTTCGTCAGGACCTCTCTGACACATGGTGTGGGTTTGAAGAAGAGCTGAGGAGGTCACATATTTCACCCAAAAAACACACTAAGGGGTACCCCTTTGTGTTTTTTAGACTCAATTTTTGACCGTCTCAGATTTCTTCCAAACTCACGGTGTTGATTAGGCAGGTCCTGACTTACACAAAGGTGTGATTATTTTCAGCCTATCTCATCCCAAAGCTGAGATATGAGGACAAACTTAACTGGGATTTTCTCTCAATAGGTTTATTGGTGTTGAATATATTGGAATTAAATTTATGAGCTTGTTATATGTCCAATAAAGCAAAATACAGATGCAATGTAGGATATGTTGGACTGACTAGGCTTTTCTGATCGCACCCTTCTACTCATGTGTTTACCTAGCTTCACTGGAAGTAGGAATCCCATCATGAAATTTACAGTTATACATTTTATGCAGCAAAACATGTCCCTCTATCTCAGCTTTGGGATGTGGTAGGGCAACAATTACCACACCACTGTCTTTGTCAGGACCTCCCTGACACACGGTGTGGGTTTGAAGAAGATCTGAGGAGGTCACATATTTCACCCAAAAAAACACTAAGGGGTACCCCTTTGTGTTTTTTTAGACTCAATTTTTGACCGTCTCAGATTTCTTCCAAACTCACGGTGTTGATTAGGCAGGTCCTGACTTACACAAAGGTGTGATTATTTTCAGCCTATCTCATCCCAAAGCTGAGATATGAGGACAAACTTAACTGGGAATTTCTCTCAATAGGTTTATTGGTGTTGAATATATTGGAATTAAATTTATGAGCTTTTTATACGTCCAATAAAGCAAAATACAGATGCAATGTAGGATATATTGGACTGACTAGGCTTTTCTGATCGCACCCTTCTACTCTTGTGTTTACCTAGCTTCACTGGAAGTAGGAATCCCATCATGAAATTTACAGTTATACATTTTATGCAGCACAACATGTCCCTATATCTTAGCTTTGGGATGTGGTAGGGCAACAATTACCACACCACTGTCTTTGTCAGGACCTCTCTGACACACGGTGTGGGTTTGAAGAAGATCTGAGGAGGTCACATATTTCACCCAAAAAAACACTAAGGGGTACCCCTTTGTGTTTTTTTAGACTCAATTTTTGACCGTCTCAGATTTCTTCCAAACTCACGGTGTTGATTAGGCAGGTCCTGACTTACACAAAGGTGTGATTATTTTCAGCCTATCTCATCCCAAAGCTGAGATATGAGGACTTACCTAACTGGGATTTTCTCTCAATAGGTTTATTGGTGTTGAATATATTGGAATTAAATGTATGAACTTGTTATACGTCCAATAAAGCAAATTAAAGATGCAGTGTAGAGTAAATTGGACTGACTAGGCTTTTCTTATCTCACCCTTCTACTCATGGGTTTACCTAGCTTCACTGGAAGTAGGAATCCCTTGATTAAATTTACAGTTATACATTTTATGCAGCACAACATGTCCCTATATCTTAGCTTTGGGATGTGGTAGGGCAACAATTACCACACCACTGTCTTTGTCAGGACCTCTCTGACACACGGTGTGGGTTTGAAGAAGATCTGAGGAGGTCACATATTTCACCCAAAAAAACACTAAGGGGTACCCCTTTGTGTTTTTTTAGACTCAATTTTTGACCGTCTCAGATTTCTTCCAAACTCACGATATTGATTAAGCAGGTCCTGACTTACACAGGGGTGTGATTGTTTTCAGCCTATCTCATCCCAAAGCTGAGATATGAGGACAAACTTAACTGGGAATTTCTCTCAATAGGTTTATTGGTGTTGAATATATTGGAATTAAATTTATGAGCTTGTTATACGTCCAATAAAGCAAAATACAGATGCAATGTAGGATATATTGGACTGACTAGGCTTTTCTGATCGCAACCTTCTACTCTTGTGTTTACCTAGCTTCACTGAAAGTAGGAATCCCATCATGAAATTTACAGTTATACATTTTATGCAGCACAGCATGTCCCTATATCTTACCTTTGGGATGTGGTAGGGCAACAATTACCACACCACTGTCTTTGTCAGGACCTCTCTGACACACGGTGTAGGTTTGAAGAAGATCTGAGGAGGTCACATATTTCACCCAAAAAACACTAAGGGGTACCCCTTTGTGTTTTTTTAGACTCAATTTTTGACCGTCTCAGATTTCTTCCAAACTCACGGTGTTGATTAAGCAGGTCCTGACTTACACAAAGGTGTGATTATTTTCAGCCTATCTCATACCAAAGCTGAGATATGAGGACAAACTTAACTGGGAATATCTCTCAATAGGTTTATTGGTGTTGAATATATTGGAATTAAATTTATGAGCTTTTTATACGTCCAATAAAGCAAAATACAGATGCAATGTAGGATATGTTGGACTGACTAGGCTTTTCTGATCGCACCCTTCTACTCATGTGTTTACCTAGCTTCACTGGAAGTAGGAATCCCATCATGAAATTTACAGTTCTACATTTTATGCAGCACAACATGTCCCTATATCTTAGCTTTGGGATGTGGTAGGGCAACAATTACCACACCACTGTCTTTGTCAGGACCTCTCTGACACACGGTGTGGGTTTGAAGAAGATCTGAGGAGGTCACATATTTCACCCAAAAAAACACTAAGGGGTACCCCTTTGTGTTTTTTTAGACTCAATTTTTGACCATCTCAGATTTCTTCTAAACTCACGGTGTTGATTAGGCAGGTCCTGACTTACACAAAGGTGTGATTATTTTCAGCCTATCTCATCCCAAAGCTGAGATATGAGGACAAACTTAACTGGGATTTTCTCTCAATAGGTTTATTGGTGTTGAATATATTGGAATTAAATTTATGAGCTTGTTATATGTCCAATAAAGCAAAATACAGATGCAATGTAGGATATATTGGACTGACTAGGCTTTTCTGATCGCACCCTTCTACTCATGTGTTTACCTAGCTTCACTGGAAGTAGGAATCCCATCATGAAATTTACAGTTATACATTTTATGCAGCAAAACATGTCCCTATATCTCAGCTTTGGGATGTGGTAGGGCAACAATTACCACACCACTGTCTTTGTCAGGACCTCCCTGACACACGGTGTGGGTTTGAAGAAGAGCTGAGGAGGTCACATATTTCACCCAAAAAAACACTAAGGGGTACCCCTTTGTGTTTTTTTAGACTCAATTTTTGACCGTCTCAGATTTCTTCCAAACTCACGGTGTTGATTAGGCAGGTCCTGACTTACACAAAGGTGTGATTATTTTCAGCCTATCTCATCCCAAAGCTGAGATATGAAGACAAACATAACTGGGATTTTCTCTCAATAGGTTTATTGGTGTTGAATATATTGGAATTAAATTTATGAGCTTGTTATATGTCCAATAAAGCAAAATACAGATGCAATGTAGGATATATTGGACTGCCTAGGCTTTTCTGATCGCACCCTTCTACTCTTGTGTTTACGTAGCTTCACTGAAAGTAGGAATCCCATCATGAAATTTACAGTTATACATTTTATGCAGCACAGCATGTCCCTATATCTTAGCTTTGGGATGTGGTAGGGCAATAATTACCACACCACTGTCTTCGTCAGGACCTCTCTGACACACGGTGTGGGTTTGAAGAAGAGCTGAGGAGGTCACATATTTCACCCAAAAAAAACACTAAGGGGTACCCATTTGTGTTTTTTAGACTCAATTTTTGACCGTCTCAGATTTCTTCCAAACTCACGGTGTTGATTAGGCAGGTCCTGACTTACACAAAGGTGTGATTATTTTCAGCCTATCTCATCCCAAAGCTGAGATATGAGGACAAACTTAACTGGGATTTTCTCTCAATAGGTTTATTGGTGTTGAATATATTGGAATTAAATTTATGAGCTTGTTATAGGTCCAATAAAGCAAAATACAGATGCAATGTAGGATATGTTGGACTGACTAGGCTTTTCTGATCGCACCCTTCTACTCATGTGTTTACCTAGCTTCACTGGAAGTAGGAATCCCATCATGAAATTTACAGTTCTACATTTTATGCAGCAAAACATGTCCCTATATCTTAGCTTTGGGATGTGGTAGGGCAATAATTACCACACCACTGTCTTTGTCAGGACCTCTCTGACACACGGTGTGGGTTTGAAGAAGAGCTGAGGAGGTCACATATTTCACCCAAAAAAAACACTAAGGGGTACCCATTTGTGTTTTTTAGACTAAATTTTTGACCGTCTCAGATTTCTTCCAAACTCACGGTGTTGATTAGGCAAGTCCTGACTTACACAAAGGTGTGATTATTTTCAGCCTATCTCATCCCAAAGCTGAGATATGAGGACAAACTTAACTGGGAATTTCTCTCAATAGGTTTATTGGTGTTGAATATATTGGCATTAAATTTATGAGCTTTTTATACGTCCAATAAAGCAAAATACAGATGCAATGTAGGATATATTGGACTGACTAGGCTTTTCTGATCGCACCCATCTACTCTTGTGTTTACCTAGCTTCACTGGAAGTAGGAATTCCATCATGAAATTTACAGTTATAGATTTTATGCAGCAAAACATGTCCCTATATCTCAGCTTTGGGATGTGGTAGGGCAAAATTTACCACACCACTGTCTTCGTCAGGACCTCTCTGACACATGGTGTGGGTTTGAAGAAGAGCTGAGGAGGTCACATATTTCACCCAAAAAACACACTAAGGGGTACCCCTTTGTGTTTTTTAGACTCAATTTTTGACCGTCTCAGATTTCTTCCAAACTCACGGTGTTGATTAGGCAGGTCCTGACTTACACAAAGGTGTGATTATTTTCAGCCTATCTCATCCCAAAGCTGAGATATGAGGACAAACTTAACTGGGATTTTCTCTCAATAGGTTTATTGGTGTTGAATATATTGGAATTAAATTTATGAGCTTGTTATATGTCCAATAAAGCAAAATAGAGATGCAATGTAGGATATGTTGGACTGACTAGGCTTTTCTGATCGCACCCTTCTACTCATGTGTTTACCTAGCTTCACTGGAAGTAGGAATCCCATCATGAAATTTACAGTTCTACATTTTATGCAGCACAACATGTCCCTATATCTTAGCTTTGGGATGTGGTAGGGCAACAATTACCACACCACTGTCTTTGTCAGGACCTCTCTGACACACGGTGTGGGTTTGAAGAAGATCTGAGGAGGTCATATATTTCACCCAAAAAAACACTAAGGGGTACCCCTTTGTGTTTTTTTAGACTCAATTTTTGACCGTCTCAGATTTCTTCTAAACTCACGGTGTTGATTAGGCAGGTCCTGACTTACACAAAGGTGTGATTATTTTCAGCCTATCTCATCCCAAAGCTGAGATATGAGGACAAACTTAACTGGGATTTTCTCTCAATAGGTTTATTGGTGTTGAATATATTGGAATTAAATTTATGAGCTTGTTATATGTCCAATAAAGCAAAATACAGATGCAATGTAGGATATATTGGACTGACTAGGCTTTTCTGATCGCACCCTTCTACTCATGTGTTTACCTAGCTTCACTGGAAGTAGGAATCCCATCATGAAATTTACAGTTATACATTTTATGCAGTACAACATGTCCCTATATCTTAGCTTTGGGATGTGGTAGGGCAACAATTACCACACCACTGTCTTTGTCAGGACCTCTCTGACACACGGTGTGGGTTTGAAGAAGATCTGAGGAGGTCATATATTTCACCCAAAAAAACACTAAGGGGTACCCGTTTGTGTTTTTTTAGACTCAATTTTTGACCGTCTCAGATTTCTTCTAAACTCACGGTGTTGATTAGGCAGGTCCTGACTTACACAAAGGTGTGATTATTTTCAGCCTATCTCATCCCAAAGCTGAGATATGAGGACTTACCTAACTGGGATTTTCTCTCAATAGGTTTATTGGTGTTGATTATATTGGAATTAAATGTATGAACTTGTTATACGTCCAATAAAGCAAATTAAAGATTCAGTGTAGAGTAAATTGGACTGACTAGGCTTTTCTTATCTCACCCTTCTACTCATGGGTTTACCTAGCTTCACTGGAAGTAGGAATCCCTTGATTAAATTTACAGTTATACATTTTATGCAGCACAACATGTTCCTATGTCTCAGCTTTGGGATGTGGTAGGGCAAAAATTACCACACCACTCTCTTCGTCAGGACCTCGCTGATACACGGTGTGGGTTTGAAGAAGATCTGAGGAGGTCACTTTTTTCACCCAAAAAATCACTAAGGGGTACCCCTTTGTGTTTTTTTAGACAAAATTTTTGACCATCTCAGATTTCTTCCAAACTCACGATATTGATTAAGCAGGTCCTGACTTACACAGGGGTGTGATTACTTTCAGCCTATCTCATCCCAAAGCTAAGATATGAGGACTAATGTAACTGGGATTTTCTCTCAATAGGTTTATTGGAATTAAATTTATGAACTTGTTATACGTCCAATAAAGCAAAATACAGATGCAGTGTAGAATATATTGGACTGACTAGGATTTTCTGATCGCACCCTTCTACTCATGGGTTTACCTAGCTTCACTGGAAGTAGGAATCCCATCATGAAATTTACAGTTATACATTTTATGCAGCAAAACATGTCCCTATATCTCAGCTTTGGGATGTGGTAGGGCAAAAATTACCACACCACTCTCTTCGTCAGGACCTCGCTGATACACGGTGTGGGTTTGAAGCAGATCTGAGGAGGTCACTTTTTTCACCCAAAAAAACACTAACACTAACCTTTTCTGTTTTTTTAGACTACATTTTTGACCGTCTCAGATTTCTTCCAAACTCACGATGTTGATTAAGCAGGTCCTGACTTACACAGGGGTGTGATTACTTTCAGTCTATCTCATCCCAAAGCTGAGATATGAGGACTTACGTAACTGGGATTTTCTCTCAATAGGTTTATTGGTTTTGAATATATTGGAATTAAATGTATGAACTTGTTATACGTCCAATAAAGCAAATTAAAGATGCAGTGTAGAGTAAATTGGACTGACTAGGCTTTTCTTATCTCACCCGTCTACTCATGGGTTTACCTAGCTTCACTGGAAGTAGGAATCCCTTGATTAAATTTACAGTTATACATTTTATGCAGCACAACATGTTCCTATGTCTCAGCTTTGGGATGTGGTAGGGCAAAAATTACCACACCACTCTCTTCGTCAGGACCTCGCTGATACACGGTGTGGGTTTGAAGAAGATCTGAGGAGGTCACTTTTTTCACCCAAAAAAACACTAAGGGGTACCCCTTTGTGTTTTTTTAGACAAAATTTTTGACCATCTCAGATTTCTTCCAAACTCACGATATTGATTAAGCAGGTCCTGACTTAGACAGGGGTGTGATTACTTTCAGCCTATCTCATCCCAAAGCTAAGATATGAGGACTAATGTAACTGGGATTTTCTCTCAATAGGTTTATTGGAATTAAATTTATGAACTTGTTATACGTCCAATAAAGCAAAGTACAGATGCAGTGTAGAATATATTGGACTGACTAGGATTTTCTGATCGCACCCTTCTACTCATGGGTTTACCTAGCTTCACTGGAAGTAGGAATCCCATCATGAAATTTACAGTTATACATTTTATGCAGCAAAACATGTCCCTATATCTCAGCTTTGGGATGTGGTAGGGCAAAAATTACCACACCACTCTCTTCGTCAGGACCTCGCTGATACACGGTGTGGGTTTGAAGCAGATCTGAGGAGGTCACTTTTTTCACCCAAAAAAACACTAACACTAACCTTTTGTGTTTTTTTAGACTACATTTTTGACCGTCTCAGATTTCTTCCAAACTCACGATGTTGATTAAGCAGGTCCTGACTTACACAGGGGTGTGAATATTTTCAGTCTATCTCATCCCAAAGCTGAGATATGAGGACAAACTTAACTGGGAATTTCTCTCAATAGGTTTATTGGTGTTGAATATATTGGCATTAAATTTATGAGCTTTTTATACGTCCAATAAAGCAAAATACAGATGCAATGTAGGATATATTGGACTGACTAGGCTTTTCTGATCGCACCCATCTACTCTTGTGTTTACCTAGCTTCACTGGAAGTAGGAATCCCATCATGAAATTTACAGTTCTACATTTTATGCAGCACAACATGTCCCTATATCTTAGCTTTGGGATGTGGTAGGGCAACAATTACCACACCACTGTCTTTGTCAGGACCTCTCTGACACACGGTGTGGGTTTGAAGAAGATCTGAGGAGGTCATATATTTCACCCAAAAAAACACTAAGGGGTACCCCTTTGTGTTTTTTTAGACTCAATTTTTGACCGTCTCAGATTTCTTCCAAACTCACGGTGTTGATTAGGCAGGTCCTGACTTACACAAAGGTGTGATTATTTTCAGCCTATCTCATCCCAAAGCTGAGATATGAGGACAAACTTAACTGGGATTTTCTCTCAATAGGTTTATTGGTGTTGAATATATTGGAATTAAATTTATGAGCTTGTTATATGTCCAATAAAGCAAAATACAGATGCAATGTAGGATATATTGGACTGACTAGGCTTTTCTGATCGCACCCTTCTACTCTTGTGTTTACCTAGCTTCACTGGAAGTAGGAATCCCATCATGAAATTTACAGTTATACATTTTATGCAGCAAAACATGTCCCTATATCTCAGCTTTGGGATGTGGTAGGGCAACAATTACAACACCACTGTCTTTGTCAGGACCTCCCTGACACACGGTGTGGGTTTGAAGAAGATCTGAGGAGGTCACATATTTCACCCAAAAAACACTAAGGGGTACCCCTTTGTGTTTTTAAGACTCAATTTTTGACCGTCTCAGATTTCTTCCAAACTCACGGTGTTGATTAGGCAGGTCCTGACTTACACAAAGGTGTTATTATTTTCAGCCTATCTCATCCCAAAGCTGAGATATGAGGACAAACTTAACTGGGATTTTCTCTCAATAGGTTTATTGGTGTTGAATATATTGGAATTAAATTTATGAGATTTTTATACGTCCAATAAAGCAAAATACAGATGAAATGTAGGATATATTGGACTGCCTAGGCTTTTCTGATCGCACCCTTCTACTCTTGTGTTTACCTAGCTTCACTGAAAGTAGGAATCCCATCATGAAATTTACAGTTCTACATTTTATGCAGCACAACATGTCCCTATATCTTAGCTTTGGGATGTGGTAGGGCAACAATTACCACACCACTGTCTTTGTCAGGACCTCTCTGACACACGGTGTGGGTTTGAAGAAGATCTGAGGAGGTCATATATTTCACCCAAAAAAACACTAAGGGGTACCCCTTTGTGTTTTTTTAGACTCAATTTTTGACCGTCTCAGATTTCTTCCAAACTCACGGTGTTGATTAGGCAGGTCCTGACTTACACAAAGGTGTGATTATTTTCAGCCTATCTCATCCCAAAGCTGAGATATGAGGACAAACTTAACTGGGATTTTCTCTCAATAGGTTTATTGGTGTTGAATATATTGGAATTAAATTTATGAGATTTTTATACGTCCAATAAAGCAAAATACAGATGAAATGTAGGATATATTGGACTGCCTAGGCTTTTCTGATCGCACCCTTCTACTCTTGTGTTTACCTAGCTTCACTGAAAGTAGGAATCCCATCATGAAATTTACAGTTATACATTTTATGCAGCACAGCATGTCCCTATATCTTAGCTTTGGGATGTGGTAGGGCAACAATTACCACACCACTGTCTTTGTCAGGACCTCTCTGACACACGGTGTGTGTTTGAAGAAGATCTGAGGAGGTCACATATTTCACCCAAAAAAACACTAAGGGGTACCCCTTTGTGTTTTTTTAGACTCAATTTTTGACCGTCTCAGATTTCTTCCAAACTCACGGTGTTGATTAGGCAGGTCCTGACTTACACAAAGGTGTGATTATTTTCAGCCTATCTCATCCCAAAGCTGAGATATGAGGACAAACTTAACTGGGAATTTCTCTCAATAGGTTTATTGGTGTTGAATATATTGGCATTAAATTTATGAGCTTTTTATACGTCCAATAAAGCAAAATACAGATGCAATGTAGGATATATTGGACTGACTAGGCTTTTCTGATCGCAACCATCTACTCTTGTGTTTACCTAGCTTCACTGGAAGTAGGAATCCCATCATGAAATTTACAGTTCTACATTTTATGCAGCACAACATGTCCCTATATCTTAGCTTTGGGATGTGGTAGGGCAACAATTACCACACCACTGTCTTTGTCAGGACCTCTCTGACACACGGTGTGGGTTTGAAGAAGATCTGAGGAGGTCATATATTTCACCCAAAAAAACACTAAGGGGTACCCCTTTGTGTTTTTTTAGACTCAATTTTTGACCGTCTCAGATTTCTTCCAAACTCACGGTGTTGATTAGGCAGGTCCTGACTTACACAAAGGTGTGATTATTTTCAGCCTATCTCATCCCAAAGCTGAGATATGAGGACAAACTTAACTGGGATTTTCTCTCAATAGGTTTATTGGTGTTGAATATATTGGAATTAAATTTATGAGCTTGTTATATGTCCAATAAAGCAAAATACAGATGCAATGTAGGATATATTGGACTGACTAGGCTTTTCTGATCGCACCCTTCTACTCTTGTGTTTACCTAGCTTCACTGGAAGTAGGAATCCCATCATGAAATTTACAGTTATACATTTTATGCAGCAAAACATGTCCCTATATCTCAGCTTTGGGATGTGGTAGGGCAACAATTACAACACCACTGTCTTTGTCAGGACCTCCCTGACACACGGTGTGGGTTTGAAGAAGATCTGAGGAGGTCACATATTTCACCCAAAAAACACTAAGGGGTACCCCTTTGTGTTTTTAAGACTCAATTTTTGACCGTCTCAGATTTCTTCCAAACTCACGGTGTTGATTAGGCAGGTCCTGACTTACACAAAGGTGTTATTATTTTCAGCCTATCTCATCCCAAAGCTGAGATATGAGGACAAACTTAACTGGGATTTTCTCTCAATAGGTTTATTGGTGTTGAATATATTGGAATTAAATTTATGAGATTTTTATACGTCCAATAAAGCAAAATACAGATGAAATGTAGGATATATTGGACTGCCTAGGCTTTTCTGATCGCACCCTTCTACTCTTGTGTTTACCTAGCTTCACTGAAAGTAGGAATCCCATCATGAAATTTACAGTTCTACATTTTATGCAGCACAACATGTCCCTATATCTTAGCTTTGGGATGTGGTAGGGCAACAATTACCACACCACTGTCTTTGTCAGGACCTCTCTGACACACGGTGTGGGTTTGAAGAAGATCTGAGGAGGTCATATATTTCACCCAAAAAAACACTAAGGGGTACCCCTTTGTGTTTTTTTAGACTCAATTTTTGACCGTCTCAGATTTCTTCCAAACTCACGGTGTTGATTAGGCAGGTCCTGACTTACACAAAGGTGTGATTATTTTCAGCCTATCTCATCCCAAAGCTGAGATATGAGGACAAACTTAACTGGGATTTTCTCTCAATAGGTTTATTGGTGTTGAATATATTGGAATTAAATTTATGAGCTTGTTATATGTCCAATAAAGCAAAATACAGATGCAATGTAGGATATATTGGACTGACTAGGCTTTTCTGATCGCACCCTTCTACTCTTGTGTTTACCTAGCTTCACTGGAAGTAGGAATCCCATCATGAAATTTACAGTTCTACATTTTATGCAGCAAAACATGTCCCTATATCTTAGCTTTGGGATGTGGTAGGGCAACAATTACCACACCACTGTCTTTGTCAGGACCTCTCTGACACATGGTGTGGGTTTGAAGAAGATCTGAGGAGGTCACATATTTCACCCAAAAAAACACTAAGGGGTACCCCTTTGTGTTTTTTTAGACTCAATTTTTGACCGTCTCAGATTTCTTCCAAACTCACGGTGTTGATTAGGCAGGTCCTGACTTACACAAAGGTGTGATTATTTTCAGCCTATCTCATCCCAAAGCTGAGATATGAGGACAAACTTAACTGGGATTTTCTCTCAATAGGTTTATTGGTGTTGAATATATTGGCATTAAATTTATGAGCTTTTTATACGTCCAATAAAGCAAAATACAGATGCAATGTAGGATATATTGGACTGACTAGGCTTTTCTGATCGCACCCATCTACTCTTGTGTTTACCTAGCTTCACTGGAAGTAGGAATCCCATCATGAAATTTACAGTTCTACATTTTATGCAGCACAACATGTCCCTATATCTTAGCTTTGGGATGTGGTAGGGCAACAATTACCACACCACTGTCTTTGTCAGGACCTCTCTGACACACGGTGTGGGTTTAAAGAAGATCTGAGGAGGTCATATATTTCACCCAAAAAAACACTAAGGGGTACCCCTTTGTGTTTTTTTAGACTCAATTTTTGACCGTCTCAGATTTCTTCCAAACTCACGGTGTTGATTAGGCAGGTCCTGACTTACACAAAGGTGTGATTATTTTCAGCCTATCTCATCCCAAAGCTGAGATATGAGGACAAACTTAACTGGGAATTTCTCTCAATAGGTTTATTGGTGTTGAATATATTGGCATTAAATTTATGAGCTTTTTATACGTCCAATAAAGCAAAATACAGGTGAAATGTAGGATATATTGGACTGCCTAGGCTTTTCTGATCGCACCCTTCTACTCTTGTGTTTACCTAGCTTCACTGAAAGTAGGAATCCCATCATGAAATTTACAGTTATACATTTTATGCAGCACAGCATGTCCCTATATCTTAGCTTTGGGATGTGGTAGGGCAACAATTACCACACCACTGTCTTTGTCAGGACCTCTCTGACACACGGTGTGGGTTTGAAGAAGATCTGAGGAGGTCACATATTTCACCCAAAAAAACACTAAGGGGTACCCTTTTGTGTTTTTTTAGACTCAATTTTTGACCGTCTCAGATTTCTTCCAAACTCACGATGTTGATTAGGCAGGTCCTGACTTACACAAAGGTGTGATTATTTTCAGCCTATCTCATCCCAAAGCTGAGATATGAGGACAAACTTAACTGGGATTTTCTCTCAATAGGTTTATTGGTGTTGAATATATTGGAATTAAATTTATGAGCTTGTTATATGTCCAATAAAGCAAAATACAGATGCAATGTAGGATATATTGGACTGACTAGGCTTTTCTGATCGCACCCTTCTACTCTTGTGTTTACCTAGCTTCACTGGAAGTAGGAATCCCATCATGAAATTTACAGTTCTACATTTTATGCAGCACAACATGTCCCTATATCTTAGCTTTGGGATGTGGTAGGGCAACAATTACCACACCACTGTCTTTGTCAGGACCTCTCTGACACACGGTGTGGGTTTGAAGAAGATCTGAGGAGGTCATATATTTCACCCAAAAAAACACTAAGGGGTACCCCTTTGTGTTTTTTTAGACTCAATTCTTGACCGTCTCAGATTTCTTCCAAACTCACGGTGTTGATTAGGCAGGTCCTGACTTACACAAAGGTGTGATTATTTTCAGCCTATCTCATCCCAAAGCTGAGATATGAGGACAAACTTAACTGGGATTTTCTCTCAATAGGTTTATTGGTGTTGAATATATTGGAATTAAATTTATGAGCTTGTTATATGTCCAATAAAGCAAAATACAGATGCAATGTAGGATATATTGGACTGACTAGGCTTTTCTGATCGCACCCTTCTACTCTTGTGTTTACCTAGCTTCACTGGAAGTAGGAATCCCATCATGAAATTTACAGTTCTACATTTTATGCAGCAAAACATGTCCCTATATCTCAGCTTTGGGATGTGGTAGGGCAACAATTACCACACCACTGTCTTTGTCAGGACCTCTCTGACACACGGTGTGGGTTTGAAGAAGATCTGAGGAGGTCACATATTTCACCCAAAAAAACACTAAGGGGTACCCCTTTGTGTTTTTTTAGACTCAATTTTTGACCGTCTCAGATTTCTTCCAAACTCACGGTGTTGATTAGGCAGGTCCTGACTTACACAAAGGTGTGATTATTTTCAGCCTATCTCATCCCAAAGCTGAGATATGAGGACAAACTTAACTGGGAATTTATCTCAATAGGTTTATTGGTGTTGAATATATTGGAATTAAATTTATGAGCTTTTTATACGTCCAATAAAGCAAAATACAGATGCAATGTAGGATATGTTGGACTGACTAGGCTTTTCTGATCGCACCCTTCTACTCATGTGTTTACCTAGCTTCACTGGAAGTAGGAATCCCATCATGAAATTTACAGTTCTACATTTTATGCAGCACAACATGTCCCTATATCTTAGCTTTGGGATGTGGTAGGGCAACAATTACCACACCACTGTCTTTGTCAGGACCTCTCTGACACACGGTGTGGGTTTGAAGAAGATCTGAGGAGGTCATATATTTCACCCAAAAAAACACTAAGGGGTACCCCTTTGTGTTTTTTTAGACTCAATTTTTGACCGTCTCAGATTTCTTCCAAACTCACGGTGTTGATTAGGCAGGTCCTGACTTACACAAAGGTGTGATTATTTTCAGCCTATCTCATCCCAAAGCTGAGATATGAGGACAAACTTAACTGGGATTTTCTCTCAATAGGTTTATTGGTGTTGAATATATTGGAATTAAATTTATGAGCTTGTTATATGTCCAATAAAGCAAAATACAGATGCAATGTAGGATATATTGGACTGACTAGGCTTTTCTGATCGCACCCTTCTACTCTTGTGTTTACCTAGCTTCACTGGAAGTAGGAATCCCATCATGAAATTTACAGTTCTACATTTTATGCAGCAAAACATGTCCCTATATCTTAGCTTTGGGATGTGGTAGGGCAACAATTACCACACCACTGTCTTTGTCAGGACCTCTCTGACACATGGTGTGGGTTTGAAGAAGATCTGAGGAGGTCACATATTTCACCCAAAAAAACACTAAGGGGTACCCCTTTGTGTTTTTTAGTCTCAATTTTTGACCATCTCAGATTTCTTCCAAACTCACGGTGTTGATTAGGCAGGTCCTGACTTACACAAAGGTGTGATTATTTTCAGCCTATCTCATCCCAAAGCTGAGATATGAGGACAAACTTAACTGGGATTTTCTCTCAATAGGTTTATTGGTGTTGAATATATTGGAATTAAATTTATGAGATTTTTATACGTCCAATAAAGCAAAATACAGATGAAATGTAGGATATATTGGACTGCCTAGGCTTTTCTGATCGCACCCTTCTACTCTTGTGTTTACCTAGCTTCACTGAAAGTAGGAATCCCATCATGAAATTTACAGTTATACATTTTATGCAGCACAGCATGTCCCTATATCTTAGCTTTGGGATGTGGTAGGGCAACAATTACCACACAACTGTCTTTGTCAGGACCTCTCTGACACACGGTGTGTGTTTGAAGAAGATCTGAGGAGGTCACATATTTCACCCAAAAAAACACTAAGGGGTACCCCTTTGTGTTTTTTTAGACTCAATTTTTGACCGTCTCAGATTTCTTCCAAACTCACGGTGTTGATTAGGCAGGTCCTGACTTACACAAAGGTGTGATTATTTTCAGCCTATCTCATCCCAAAGCTGAGATATGAGGACAAACTTAACTGGGAATTTCTCTCAATAGGTTTATTGGTGTTGAATATATTGGCATTAAATTTATGAGCTTTTTATACGTCCAATAAAGCAAAATACAGATGCAATGTAGGATATATTGGACTGACTAGGCTTTTCTGATCGCACCCATCTACTCTTGTGTTTACCTAGCTTCACTGGAAGTAGGAATCCCATCATGAAATTTACAGTTCTACATTTTATGCAGCACAACATGTCCCTATATCTTAGCTTTGGGATGTGGTAGGGCAACAATTACCACACCACTGTCTTTGTCAGGACCTCTCTGACACACGGTGTGGGTTTGAAGAAGATCTGAGGAGGTCATATATTTCACCCAAAAAAACACTAAGGGGTACCCCTTTGTGTTTTTTTAGACTCAATTTTTGACCGTCTCAGATTTCTTCCAAACTCACGGTGTTGATTAGGCAGGTCCTGACTTACACAAAGGTGTGATTATTTTCAGCCTATCTCATCCCAAAGCTGAGATATGAGGACAAACTTAACTGGGATTTTCTCTCAATAGGTTTATTGGTGTTGAATATATTGGAATTAAATTTATGAGCTTGTTATATGTCCAATAAAGCAAAATACAGATGCAATGTAGGATATATTGGACTGACTAGGCTTTTCTGATCGCACCCTTCTACTCTTGTGTTTACCTAGCTTCACTGGAAGTAGGAATCCCATCATGAAATTTACAGTTATACATTTTATGCAGCAAAACATGTCCCTATATCTCAGCTTTGGGATGTGGTAGGGCAACAATTACAACACCACTGTCTTTGTCAGGACCTCCCTGACACACGGTGTGGGTTTGAAGAAGATCTGAGGAGGTCACATATTTCACCCAAAAAACACTAAGGGGTACCCCTTTGTGTTTTTAAGACTCAATTTTTGACCGTCTCAGATTTCTTCCAAACTCACGGTGTTGATTAGGCAGGTCCTGACTTACACAAAGGTGTGATTATTTTCAGCCTATCTCATCCCAAAGCTGAGATATGAGGACAAACTTAACTGGGATTTTCTCTCAATAGGTTTATTGGTGTTGAATATATTGGAATTAAATTTATGAGATTTTTATACGTCCAATAAAGCAAAATACAGATGAAATGTAGGATATATTGGACTGCCTAGGCTTTTCTGATCGCACCCTTCTACTCTTGTGTTTACCTAGCTTCACTGAAAGTAGGAATCCCATCATGAAATTTACAGTTCTACATTTTATGCAGCACAACATGTCCCTATATCTTAGCTTTGGGATGTGGTAGGGCAACAATTACCACACCACTGTCTTTGTCAGGACCTCTCTGACACACGGTGTGGGTTTGAAGAAGATCTGAGGAGGTCATATATTTCACCCAAAAAAACACTAAGGGGTACCCCTTTGTGTTTTTTTAGACTCAATTTTTGACCGTCTCAGATTTCTTCCAAACTCACGGTGTTGATTAGGCAGGTCCTGACTTACACAAATGTGTGATTATTTTCAGCCTATCTCATCCCAAAGCTGAGATATGAGGACAAACTTAACTGGGATTTTCTCTCAATAGGTTTATTGGTGTTGAATATATTGGAATTAAATTTATGAGCTTGTTATATGTCCAATAAAGCAAAATACAGATGCAATGTAGGATATATTGGACTGACTAGGCTTTTCTGATCGCACCCTTCTACTCTTGTGTTTACCTAGCTTCACTGGAAGTAGGAATCCCATCATGAAATTTACAGTTCTACATTTTATGCAGCAAAACATGTCCCTATATCTTAGCTTTGGGATGTGGTAGGGCAACAATTACCACACCACTGTCTTTGTCAGGACCTCTCTGACACATGGTGTGGGTTTGAAGAAGATCTGAGGAGGTCACATATTTCACCCAAAAAAACACTAAGGGGTACCCCTTTGTGTTTTTTAGTCTCAATTTTTGACCATCTCAGATTTCTTCCAAACTCACGGTGTTGATTAGGCAGGTCCTGACTTACACAAAGGTGTGATTATTTTCAGCCTATCTCATCCCAAAGCTGAGATATGAGGACAAACTTAACTGGGATTTTCTCTCAATAGGTTTATTGGTGTTGAATATATTGGAATTAAATTTATGAGATTTTTATACGTCCAATAAAGCAAAATACAGATGAAATGTAGGATATATTGGACTGCCTAGGCTTTTCTGATCGCACCCTTCTACTCTTGTGTTTACCTAGCTTCACTGAAAGTAGGAATCCCATCATGAAATTTACAGTTATACATTTTATGCAGCACAGCATGTCCCTATATCTTAGCTTTGGGATGTGGTAGGGCAACAATTACCACACCACTGTCTTTGTCAGGACCTCTCTGACACACGGTGTGGGTTTGAAGAAGATCTGAGGAGGTCACATATTTCACCCAAAAAAACACTAAGGGGTACCCCTTTGTGTTTTTTTAGACTCAATTTTTGACCGTCTCAGATTTCTTCCAAACTCACGGTGTTGATTAGGCAGGTCCTGACTTACACAAAGGTGTGATTATTTTCAGCCTATCTCATCCCAAAGCTGAGATATGAGGACAAACTTAACTGGGAATTTCTCTCAATAGGTTTATTGGTGTTGAATATATTGGCATTAAATTTATGAGCTTTTTATACGTCCAATAAAGCAAAATACAGATGCAATGTAGGATATATTGGACTGACTAGGCTTTTCTGATCGCACCCATCTACTCTTGTGTTTACCTAGCTTCACTGGAAGTAGGAATCCCATCATGAAATTTACAGTTCTACATTTTATGCAGCACAACATGTCCCTATATCTTAGCTTTGGGATGTGGTAGGGCAACAATTACCACACCACTGTCTTTGTCAGGACCTCTCTGACACACGGTGTGGGTTTGAAGAAGATCTGAGGAGGTCATATATTTCACCCAAAAAAACACTAAGGGGTACCCCTTTGTGTTTTTTTAGACTCAATTTTTGACCGTCTCAGATTTCTTCCAAACTCACGGTGTTGATTAGGCAGGTCCTGACTTACACAAAGGTGTGATTATTTTCAGCCTATCTCATCCCAAAGCTGAGATATGAGGACAAACTTAACTGGGAATTTCTCTCAATAGGTTTATTGGTGTTGAATATATTGGCATTAAATTTATGAGCTTTTTATACGTCCAATAAAGCAAAATACAGATGCAATGTAGGATATATTGGACTGACTAGGCTTTTCTGATCGCACCCATCTACTCTTGTGTTTACCTAGCTTCACTGGAAGTAGGAATTCCATCATGAAATTTACAGTTATACATTTTATGCAGCACAGCATGTCCCTATATCTTAGCTTTGGGATGTGGTAGGGCAACAATTACCACACCACTGTCTTTGTCAGGACCTCTCTGACACACGGTGTGGGTTTGAAGAAGATCTGAGGAGGTCACATATTTCACCCAAAAAAACACTAAGGGGTACCCCTTTGTGTTTTTTTAGACTCAATTTTTGACCGTCTCAGATTTCTTCCAAACTCACGGTGTTGATTAGGCAGGTCCTGACTTACACAAAGGTGTGATTATTTTCAGCCTATCTCATCCCAAAGCTGAGATATGAGGACAAACTTAACTGGGAATTTCTCTCAATAGGTTTATTGGTGTTGAATATATTGGCATTAAATTTATGAGCTTTTTATACGTCCAATAAAGCAAAATACAGATGCAATGTAGGATATATTGGACTGACTAGGCTTTTCTGATCGCACCCATCTACTCTTGTGTTTACCTAGCTTCACTGGAAGTAGGAATCCCATCATGAAATTTACAGTTCTACATTTTATGCAGCACAACATGTCCCTATATCTTAGCTTTGGGATGTGGTAGGGCAACAATTACCACACCACTGTCTTTGTCAGGACCTCTCTGACACACGGTGTGGGTTTGAAGAAGATCTGAGGAGGTCATATATTTCACCCAAAAAAACACTAAGGGGTACCCCTTTGTGTTTTTTTAGACTCAATTTTTGACCGTCTCAGATTTCTTCCAAACTCACGGTGTTGATTAGGCAGGTCCTGACTTACACAAAGGTGTGATTATTTTCAGCCTATCTCATCCCAAAGCTGAGATATGAGGACAAACTTAACTGGGAATTTCTCTCAATAGGTTTATTGGTGTTGAATATATTGGCATTAAATTTATGAGCTTTTTATACGTCCAATAAAGCAAAATACAGATGCAATGTAGGATATATTGGACTGACTAGGCTTTTCTGATCGCACCCATCTACTCTTGTGTTTACCTAGCTTCACTGGAAGTAGGAATTCCATCATGAAATTTACAGTTATACATTTTATGCAGCAAAACATGTCCCTATATCTCAGCTTTGGGATGTGGTAGGGCAAAATTTACCACACCACTGTCTTCGTCAGGACCTCTCTGACATATGGTGTGGGTTTGAAGAAGAGCTGAGGAGGTCACATATTTCACCCAAAAAACACACTAAGGGGTACCCCTTTGTGTTTTTTAGACTCAATTTTTGACCATCTCAGATTTCTTCCAAACTCACGGTGTTGATTAGGCAGGTCCTGACTTACACAAAGGTGTGATTATTTTCAGCCTATCTCATCCCAAAGCTGAGATATGAGGACAAACTTAACTGGGATTTTCTCTCAATAGGTTTATTGGTGTTGAATATATTGGAATTAAATTTATGAGCTTGTTATATGTCCAATAAAGCAAAATACAGATGCAATGTAGGATATGTTGGACTGACTAGGCTTTTCTGATCGCACCCTTCTACTCATGTGTTTACCTAGCTTCACTGGAAGTAGGAATCCCATCATGAAATTTACAGTTCTACATTTTATGCAGCACAGCATGTCCCTATATCTTAGCTTTGGGATGTGGTAGGGCAACAATTACCACACCACTGTCTTTGTCAGGACCTCTCTGACACACGGTGTAGGTTTGAAGAAGATCTGAGGAGGTCACATATTTCACCCAAAAAACACTAAGGGGTACCCCTTTGTGTTTTTTTAGACTCAATTTTTGACCGTCTCAGATTTCTTCCAAACTCACGGTGTTGATTAGGCAGGTCCTGACTTACACAAAGGTGTGATTATTTTCAGCCTATCTCATCCCAAAGCTGAGATATGAGGACAAACTTAACTGGGATTTTCTCTCAATAGGTTTATTGGTGTTGAATATATTGGAATTAAATTTATGAGCTTGTTATATGTCCAATAAAGCAAAATACAGATGCAATGTAGGATATATTGGACTGACTAGGCTTTTCTGATCGCACCCTTCTACTCTTGTGTTTACCTAGCTTCACTGGAAGTAGGAATCCCATCATGAAATTTACAGTTCTACATTTTATGCAGCACAACATGTACCTATATCTTAGCTTTGGGATGTGGTAGGGCAATAATTACCACACCACTGTCTTCGTCAGGACCTCTCTGACACACGGTGTGGGTTTGAAAAAGAGCTGAGGAGGTCACATATTTCACCCAAAAAAAACACTAAGGGGTACCCATTTGTGTTTTTTAGACTAAATTTTTGACCGTCTCAGATTTCTTCCAAACTCACGGTGTTGATTAGGCAGGTCCTGACTTACACAAAGGTGTGATTATTTTCAGCCTATCTCATCCCAAAGCTGAAATATGAGGACAAACTTAACTGGGAATTTCTCTCAATAGGTTTATTGGTGTTGAATATATTGGCATTAAATTTATGAGCTTTTTATACGTCCAATAAAGCAAAATACAGATGC
Organism: Hoplias malabaricus; assembly: GCF_029633855.1. Lineage (NCBI taxonomy): Eukaryota > Metazoa > Chordata > Actinopteri > Characiformes > Erythrinidae > Hoplias > Hoplias malabaricus. Next base: position 45,590,729 of record NC_089807.1, read on the forward strand.
AATGTAGGATATATTGGACTGACTAGGCTTTTCTGATCGCACCCATCTACTCTTGTGTTTACCTAGCTTCACTGGAAGTAGGAATTCCATCATGAAATTTACAGTTATACATTTTATGCAGCACAGCATGTCCCTATATCTTAGCTTTGGGATGTGGTAGGGCAACAATTACCACACCACTGTCTTTGTCAGGACCTCTCTGACACACGGTGTGGGTTTGAAGAAGATCTGAGGAGGTCACATATTTCACCCAAAAAAACACTAAGGGGTACCCCTTTGTGTTTTTTTAGACTCAATTTTTGACCGTCTCAGATTTCTTCCAAACTCACGGTGTTGATTAGGCAGGTCCTGACTTACACAAAGGTGTGATTATTTTCAGCCTATCTCATCCCAAAGCTGAGATATGAGGACAAACTTAACTGGGAATTTCTCTCAATAGGTTTATTGGTGTTGAATATATTGGCATTAAATTTATGAGCTTTTTATACGTCCAATAAAGCAAAATACAGATGCAATGTAGGATATATTGGACTGACTAGGCTTTTCTGATCGCACCCATCTACTCTTGTGTTTACCTAGCTTCACTGGAAGTAGGAATCCCATCATGAAATTTACAGTTCTACATTTTATGCAGCACAACATGTCCCTATATCTTAGCTTTGGGATGTGGTAGGGCAACAATTACCACACCACTGTCTTTGTCAGGACCTCTCTGACACACGGTGTGGGTTTGAAGAAGATCTGAGGAGGTCATATATTTCACCCAAAAAAACACTAAGGGGTACCCCTTTGTGTTTTTTTAGACTCAATTTTTGACCGTCTCAGATTTCTTCCAAACTCACGGTGTTGATTAGGCAGGTCCTGACTTACACAAAGGTGTGATTATTTTCAGCCTATCTCATCCCAAAGCTGAGATATGAGGACAAACTTAACTGGGAATTTCTCTCAATAGGTTTATTGGTGTTGAATATATTGGCATTAAATTTATGAGCTTTTTATACGTCCAATAAAGCAAAATACAGATGCAATGTAGGATATATTGGACTGACTAGGCTTTTCTGATCGCACCCATCTACTCTTGTGTTTACCTAGCTTCACTGGAAGTAGGAATTCCATCATGAAATTTACAGTTATACATTTTATGCAGCAAAACATGTCCCTATATCTCAGCTTTGGGATGTGGTAGGGCAAAATTTACCACACCACTGTCTTCGTCAGGACCTCTCTGACACATGGTGTGGGTTTGAAGAAGAGCTGAGGAGGTCACATATTTCACCCAAAAAACACACTAAGGGGTACCCCTTTGTGTTTTTTAGACTCAATTTTTGACCATCTCAGATTTCTTCCAAACTCACGGTGTTGATTAGGCAGGTCCTGACTTACACAAAGGTGTGATTATTTTCAGCCTATCTCATCCCAAAGCTGAGATATGAGGACAAACTTAACTGGGATTTTCTCTCAATAGGTTTATTGGTGTTGAATATATTGGAATTAAATTTATGAGCTTGTTATATGTCCAATAAAGCAAAATACAGATGCAATGTAGGATATGTTGGACTGACTAGGCTTTTCTGATCGCACCCTTCTACTCATGTGTTTACCTAGCTTCACTGGAAGTAGGAATCCCATCATGAAATTTACAGTTCTACATTTTATGCAGCACAGCATGTCCCTATATCTTAGCTTTGGGATGTGGTAGGGCAACAATTACCACACCACTGTCTTTGTCAGGACCTCTCTGACACACGGTGTAGGTTTGAAGAAGATCTGAGGAGGTCACATATTTCACCCAAAAAACACTAAGGGGTACCCCTTTGTGTTTTTTTAGACTCAATTTTTGACCGTCTCAGATTTCTTCCAAACTCACGGTGTTGATTAGGCAGGTCCTGACTTACACAAAGGTGTGATTATTTTCAGCCTATCTCATCCCAAAGCTGAGATATGAGGACAAACTTAACTGGGATTTTCTCTCAATAGGTTTATTGGTGTTGAATATATTGGAATTAAATTTATGAGCTTGTTATATGTCCAATAAAGCAAAATACAGATGCAATGTAGGATATATTGGACTGACTAGGCTTTTCTGATCGCACCCTTCTACTCTTGTGTTTACCTAGCTTCACTGGAAGTAGGAATCCCATCATGAAATTTACAGTTCTACATTTTATGCAGCACAACATGTACCTATATCTTAGCTTTGGGATGTGGTAGGGCAATAATTACCACACCACTGTCTTCGTCAGGACCTCTCTGACACACGGTGTGGGTTTGAAAAAGAGCTGAGGAGGTCACATATTTCACCCAAAAAAAACACTAAGGGGTACCCATTTGTGTTTTTTAGACTAAATTTTTGACCGTCTCAGATTTCTTCCAAACTCACGGTGTTGATTAGGCAGGTCCTGACTTACACAAAGGTGTGATTATTTTCAGCCTATCTCATCCCAAAGCTGAAATATGAGGACAAACTTAACTGGGAATTTCTCTCAATAGGTTTATTGGTGTTGAATATATTGGCATTAAATTTATGAGCTTTTTATACGTCCAATAAAGCAAAATACAGATGCAATGTAGGATATATTGGACTGACTAGGCTTTTCTGATCGCACCCATCTACTCTTGTGTTTACCTAGCTTCACTGGAAGTAGGAATTCCATCATGAAATTTACAGTTATACATTTTATGCAGCAAAACATGTCCCTATATCTCAGCTTTGGGATGTGGTAGGGCAAAATTTACCACACCACTGTCTTCGTCAGGACCTCTCTGACACATGGTGTGGGTTTGAAGAAGAGCTGAGGAGGTCACATATTTCACCCAAAAAACACACTAAGGGGTACCCCTTTGTGTTTTTTAGACTCAATTTTTGACCGTCTCAGATTTCTTCCAAACTCACGGTGTTGATTAGGCAGGTCCTGACTTACACAAAGGTGTGATTATTTTCAGCCTATCTCATCCCAAAGCTGAGATATGAGGACAAACTTAACTGGGATTTTCTCTCAATAGGTTTATTGGTGTTGAATATATTGGAATTAAATTTATGAGCTTGTTATATGTCCAATAAAGCAAAATACAGATGCAATGTAGGATATGTTGGACTGACTAGGCTTTTCTGATCGCACCCTTCTACTCATGTGTTTACCTAGCTTCACTGGAAGTAGGAATCCCATCATGAAATTTACAGTTCTACATTTTATGCAGCACAACATGTCCCTATATCTTAGTTTTGGGATGTGGTAGGGCAACAATTACCACACCACTGTCTTTGTCAGGACCTCTCTGACACACGGTGTGGGTTTGAAGAAGATCTGAGGAGGTCATATATTTCACCCAAAAAAACACTAAGGGGTACCCCTTTGTGTTTTTTTAGACTCAATTTTTGACCGTCTCAGATTTCTTCTAAACTCACGGTGTTGATTAGGCAGGTCCTGACTTACACAAAGGTGTGATTATTTTCAGCCTATCTCATCCCAAAGCTGAGATATGAGGACAAACTTAACTGGGAATTTCTCTCAATAGGTTTATTGGTGTTGAATATATTGGAATTAAATTTATGAGCTTTTTATACGTCCAATAAAGCAAAATACAGATGCAATGTAGGATATATTGGACTGACTAGGCTTTTCTGATCGCACCCTTCTACTCTTGTGTTTACCTAGCTTCACTGGAAGTAGGAATCCCATCATGAAATTTACAGTTATACATTTTATGCAGCACAACATGTCCCTATATCTTAGCTTTGGGATGTGGTAGGGCAACAATTACCACACCACTGTCTTTGTCAGGACCTCTCTGACACACGGTGTGGGTTTGAAGAAGATCTGAGGAGGTCACATATTTCACCCAAAAAAACACTAAGGGGTACCCCTTTGTGTTTTTTTAGACTCAATTTTTGACCGTCTCAGATTTCTTCCAAACTCACGGTGTTGATTAGGCAGGTCCTGACTTACACAAAGGTGTGATTATTTTCAGCCTATCTCATCCCAAAGCTGAGATATGAGGACTTACCTAACTGGGATTTTCTCTCAATACGTTTATTGGTGTTGAATATATTGGAATTAAATGTATGAACTTGTTATACGTCCAATAAAGCAAATTAAAGATGCAGTGTAGAGTAAATTGGACTGACTAGGCTTTTCTTATCTCACCCTTCTACTCATGGGTTTACCTAGCTTCACTGGAAGTAGGAATCCCTTGATTAAATTTACAGTTATACATTTTATGCAGCACAACATGTTCCTATGTCTCAGCTTTGGGATGTGGTAGGGCAAAAATTACCACACCACTCTCTTCGTCAGGACCTCGCTGATACACGGTGTGGGTTTGAAGAAGATCTGAGGAGGTCACTTTTTTCACCCAAAAAATCACTAAGGGGTACCCCTTTGTGTTTTTTTAGACAAAATTTTTGACCATCTCAGATTTCTTCCAAACTCACGATATTGATTAAGCAGGTCCTGACTTACACAGGGGTGTGATTATTTTCAGCCTATCTCATCCCAAAGCTGAGATATGAGGACAAACTTAACTGGGAATTTCTCTCAATAGGTTTATTGGTGTTGAATATATTGGAATTAAATTTATGAGCTTGTTATACGTCCAATAAAGCAAAATACAGATGCAATGTAGGATATATTGGACTGACTAGGCTTTTCTGATCGCAACCTTCTACTCTTGTGTTTACCTAGCTTCACTGAAAGTAGGAATCCCATCATGAAATTTACAGTTCTACATTTTATGCAGCACAGCATGTCCCTATATCTTAGCTTTGGGATGTGGTAGGGCAACAATTACCACACCACTGTCTTTGTCAGGACCTCTCTGACACACGGTGTAGGTTTGAAGAAGAGCTGAGGAGGTCACATATTTCACCCAAAAAACACACTAAGGGGTACCCCTTTGTGTTTTTTAGACTCAATTTTTGACCATCTCAGATTTCTTCCAAACTCACGGTGTTGATTAGGCAGGTCCTGACTTACACAAAGGTGTGATTATTTTCAGCCTATCTCATCCCAAAGCTGAGATATGAGGACAAACTTAACTGGGATTTTCTCTCAATAGGTTTATTGGTGTTGAATATATTGGAATTAAATTTATGAGCTTGTTATATGTCCAATAAAGCAAAATACAGATGCAATGTAGGATATGTTGGACTGACTAGGCTTTTCTGATCGCACCCTTCTACTCATGTGTTTACCTAGCTTCACTGGAAGTAGGAATCCCATCATGAAATTTACAGTTCTACATTTTATGCAGCACAACATGTCACTATATCTTAGCTTTGGGATGTGGTAGGGCAAAATTTACCACACCACTGTCTTCGTCAGGACCTCTCTGACACATGGTGTGGGTTTGAAGAAGAGCTGAGGAGGTCACATATTTCACCCAAAAAACACACTAAGGGGTACCCCTTTGTGTTTTTTAGACTCAATTTTTGACCGTCTCAGATTTCTTCCAAACTCACGGTGTTGATTAGGCAGGTCCTGACTTACACAAAGGTGTGATTATTTTCAGCCTATCTCATCCCAAAGCTGAGATATGAGGACAAACTTAACTGGGAATTTCTCTCAATAGGTTTATTGGTGTTGAATATATTGGAATTAAATTTATGAGCTTTTTATACGTCCAATAAAGCAAAATACAGATGCAATGTAGGATATATTGGACTGACTAGGCTTTTCTGATCGCAACCTTCTACTCTTGTGTTTACCTAGCTTCACTGAAAGTAGGAATCCCATCATGAAATTTACAGTTCTACATTTTATGCAGCACAGCATGTCCCTATATCTTAGCTTTGGGATGTGGTAGGGCAACAATTACCACACCACTGTCTTTGTCAGGACCTCTCTGACACACGGTGTAGGTTTGAAGAAGATCTGAGGAGGTCACATATTTCACCCAAAAAACACTAAGGGGTACCCCTTTGTGTTTTTTTAGACTCAATTTTTGACCGTCTCAGATTTCTTCCAAACTCACGGTGTTGATTAGGCAGGTCCTGACTTACACAAAGGTGTGATTATTTTCAGCCTATCTCATCCCAAAGCTGAGATATGAGGACAAACTTAACTGGGATTTTCTCTCAATAGGTTTATTGGTGTTGAATATATTGGAATTAAATTTATGAGCTTGTTATATGTCCAATAAAGCAAAATACAGATGCAATGTAGGATATATTGGACTGACTAGGCTTTTCTGATCGCACCCTTCTACTCTTGTGTTTACCTAGCTTCACTGGAAGTAGGAATCCCATCATGAAATTTACAGTTCTACATTTTATGCAGCACAACATGTACCTATATCTTAGCTTTGGGATGTGGTAGGGCAATAATTACCACACCACTGTCTTCGTCAGGACCTCTCTGACACACGGTGTGGGTTTGAAAAAGAGCTGAGGAGGTCACATATTTCACCCAAAAAAAACACTAAGGGGTACCCATTTGTGTTTTTTAGACTAAATTTTTGACCGTCTCAGATTTCTTCCAAACTCACGGTGTTGATTAGGCAGGTCCTGACTTACACAAAGGTGTGATTATTTTCAGCCTATCTCATCCCAAAGCTGAAATATGAGGACAAACTTAACTGGGAATTTCTCTCAATAGGTTTATTGGTGTTGAATATATTGGCATTAAATTTATGAGCTTTTTATACGTCCAATAAAGCAAAATACAGATGCAATGTAGGATATATTGGACTGACTAGGCTTTTCTGATCGCACCCATCTACTCTTGTGTTTACCTAGCTTCACTGGAAGTAGGAATTCCATCATGAAATTTACAGTTATACATTTTATGCAGCAAAACATGTCCCTATATCTCAGCTTTGGGATGTGGTAGGGCAAAATTTACCACACCACTGTCTTCGTCAGGACCTCTCTGACACATGGTGTGGGTTTGAAGAAGAGCTGAGGAGGTCACATATTTCACCCAAAAAACACACTAAGGGGTACCCCTTTGTGTTTTTTAGACTCAATTTTTGACCGTCTCAGATTTCTTCCAAACTCACGGTGTTGATTAGGCAGGTCCTGACTTACACAAAGGTGTGATTATTTTCAGCCTATCTCATCCCAAAGCTGAGATATGAGGACAAACTTAACTGGGATTTTCTCTCAATAGGTTTATTGGTGTTGAATATATTGGAATTAAATTTATGAGCTTGTTATATGTCCAATAAAGCAAAATACAGATGCAATGTAGGATATGTTGGACTGACTAGGCTTTTCTGATCGCACCCTTCTACTCATGTGTTTACCTAGCTTCACTGGAAGTAGGAATCCCATCATGAAATTTACAGTTCTACATTTTATGCAGCACAACATGTCCCTATATCTTAGTTTTGGGATGTGGTAGGGCAACAATTACCACACCACTGTCTTTGTCAGGACCTCTCTGACACACGGTGTGGGTTTGAAGAAGATCTGAGGAGGTCATATATTTCACCCAAAAAAACACTAAGGGGTACCCCTTTGTGTTTTTTTAGACTCAATTTTTGACCGTCTCAGATTTCTTCTAAACTCACGGTGTTGATTAGGCAGGTCCTGACTTACACAAAGGTGTGATTATTTTCAGCCTATCTCATCCCAAAGCTGAGATATGAGGACAAACTTAACTGGGAATTTCTCTCAATAGGTTTATTGGTGTTGAATATATTGGAATTAAATTTATGAGCTTTTTATACGTCCAATAAAGCAAAATACAGATGCAATGTAGGATATATTGGACTGACTAGGCTTTTCTGATCGCACCCTTCTACTCTTGTGTTTACCTAGCTTCACTGGAAGTAGGAATCCCATCATGAAATTTACAGTTATACATTTTATGCAGCACAACATGTCCCTATATCTTAGCTTTGGGATGTGGTAGGGCAACAATTACCACACCACTGTCTTTGTCAGGACCTCTCTGACACACGGTGTGGGTTTGAAGAAGATCTGAGGAGGTCACATATTTCACCCAAAAAAACACTAAGGGGTACCCCTTTGTGTTTTTTTAGACTCAATTTTTGACCGTCTCAGATTTCTTCCAAACTCACGGTGTTGATTAGGCAGGTCCTGACTTACACAAAGGTGTGATTATTTTCAGCCTATCTCATCCCAAAGCTGAGATATGAGGACTTACCTAACTGGGATTTTCTCTCAATACGTTTATTGGTGTTGAATATATTGGAATTAAATGTATGAACTTGTTATACGTCCAATAAAGCAAATTAAAGATGCAGTGTAGAGTAAATTGGACTGACTAGGCTTTTCTTATCTCACCCTTCTACTCATGGGTTTACCTAGCTTCACTGGAAGTAGGAATCCCTTGATTAAATTTACAGTTATACATTTTATGCAGCACAACATGTTCCTATGTCTCAGCTTTGGGATGTGGTAGGGCAAAAATTACCACACCACTCTCTTCGTCAGGACCTCGCTGATACACGGTGTGGGTTTGAAGAAGATCTGAGGAGGTCACTTTTTTCACCCAAAAAATCACTAAGGGGTACCCCTTTGTGTTTTTTTAGACTCAATTTTTGACCGTCTCAGATTTCTTCCAAACTCACGGTGTTGATTAGGCAGGTCCTGACTTACACAAAGGTGTGATTATTTTCAGCCTATCTCATCCCAAAGCTGAGATATGAGGACAAACTTAACTGGGAATTTCTCTCAATAGGTTTATTGGTGTTGAATATATTGGAATTAAATTTATGAGCTTGTTATACGTCCAATAAAGCAAAATACAGATGCAATGTAGGATATATTGGACTGACTAGGCTTTTCTGATCGCAACCTTCTACTCTTGTGTTTACCTAGCTTCACTGAAAGTAGGAATCCCATCATGAAATTTACAGTTCTACATTTTATGCAGCACAGCATGTCCCTATATCTTAGCTTTGGGATGTGGTAGGGCAACAATTACCACACCACTGTCTTTGTCAGGACCTCTCTGACACACGGTGTAGGTTTGAAGAAGATCTGAGGAGGTCACATATTTCACCCAAAAAACACTAAGGGGTACCCCTTTGTGTTTTTTTAGACTCAATTTTTGACCGTCTCAGATTTCTTCCAAACTCACGGTGTTGATTAGGCAGGTCCTGACTTACACAAAGGTGTGATTATTTTCAGCCTATCTCATCCCAAAGCTGAGATATGAGGACAAACTTAACTGGGATTTTCTCTCAATAGGTTTATTGGTGTTGAATATATTGGAATTAAATTTATGAGCTTGTTATATGTCCAATAAAGCAAAATACAGATGCAATGTAGGATATATTGGACTGACTAGGCTTTTCTGATCGCACCCTTCTACTCTTGTGTTTACCTAGCTTCACTGGAAGTAGGAATCCCATCATGAAATTTACAGTTCTACATTTTATGCAGCACAACATGTACCTATATCTTAGCTTTGGGATGTGGTAGGGCAATAATTACCACACCACTGTCTTCGTCAGGACCTCTCTGACACACGGTGTGGGTTTGAAAAAGAGCTGAGGAGGTCACATATTTCACCCAAAAAAAACACTAAGGGGTACCCATTTGTGTTTTTTAGACTAAATTTTTGACCGTCTCAGATTTCTTCCAAACTCACGGTGTTGATTAGGCAGGTCCTGACTTACACAAAGGTGTGATTATTTTCAGCCTATCTCATCCCAAAGCTGAAATATGAGGACAAACTTAACTGGGATTTTCTCTCAATAGGTTTATTGGTGTTGAATATATTGGCATTAAATTTATGAGCTTTTTATACGTCCAATAAAGCAAAATACAGATGCAATGTAGGATATATTGGACTGACTAGGCTTTTCTGATCGCACCCATCTACTCTTGTGTTTACCTAGCTTCACTGGAAGTAGGAATTCCATCATGAAATTTACAGTTATACATTTTATGCAGCAAAACATGTCCCTATATCTCAGCTTTGGGATGTGGTAGGGCAAAATTTACCACACCACTGTCTTCGTCAGGACCTCTCTGACACATGGTGTGGGTTTGAAGAAGAGCTGAGGAGGTCACATATTTCACCCAAAAAACACACTAAGGGGTACCCCTTTGTGTTTTTTAGACTCAATTTTTGACCGTCTCAGATTTCTTCCGAACTCACGGTGTTGATTAGGCAGGTCCTGACTTACACAAAGGTGTGATTATTTTCAGCCTATCTCATCCCAAAGCTGAGATATGAGGACAAACTTAACTGGGATTTTCTCTCAATAGGTTTATTGGTGTTGAATATATTGGAATTAAATTTATGAGCTTGTTATATGTCCAATAAAGCAAAATACAGATGCAATGTAGGATATGTTGGACTGACTAGGCTTTTCTGATCGCACCCTTCTACTCATGTGTTTACCTAGCTTCACTGGAAGTAGGAATCCCATCATGAAATTTACAGTTCTACATTTTATGCAGCACAACATGTCCCTATATCTTAGTTTTGGGATGTGGTAGGGCAACAATTACCACACCACTGTCTTTGTCAGGACCTCTCTGACACACGGTGTGGGTTTGAAGAAGATCTGAGGAGGTCATATATTTCACCCAAAAAAACACTAAGGGGTACCCCTTTGTGTTTTTTTAGACTCAATTTTTGACCGTCTCAGATTTCTTCTAAACTCACGGTGTTGATTAGGCAGGTCCTGACTTACACAAAGGTGTGATTATTTTCAGCCTATCTCATCCCAAAGCTGAGATATGAGGACAAACTTAACTGGGAATTTCTCTCAATAGGTTTATTGGTGTTGAATATATTGGAATTAAATTTATGAGCTTTTTATACGTCCAATAAAGCAAAATACAGATGCAATGTAGGATATATTGGACTGACTAGGCTTTTCTGATCGCACCCTTCTACTCTTGTGTTTACCTAGCTTCACTGGAAGTAGGAATCCCATCATGAAATTTACAGTTATACATTTTATGCAGCACAACATGTCCCTATATCTTAGCTTTGGGATGTGGTAGGGCAACAATTACCACACCACTGTCTTTGTCAGGACCTCTCTGACACACGGTGTGGGTTTGAAGAAGATCTGAGGAGGTCACATATTTCACCCAAAAAAACACTAAGGGGTACCCCTTTGTGTTTTTTTAGACTCAATTTTTGACCGTCTCAGATTTCTTCCAAACTCACGGTGTTGATTAGGCAGGTCCTGACTTACACAAAGGTGTGATTATTTTCAGCCTATCTCATCCCAAAGCTAAGATATGAGGACTAATGTAACTGGGATTTTCTCTCAATAGGTTTATTGGAATTAAATTTATGAACTTGTTATACGTCCAATAAAGCAAAGTACAGATGCAGTGTAGAATATATTGGACTGACTAGGATTTTCTGATCGCACCCTTCTACTCATGGGTTTACCTAGCTTCACTGGAAGTAGGAATCCCATCATGAAATTTACAGTTATACATTTTATGCAGCAAAACATGTCCCTATATCTCAGCTTTGGGATGTGGTAGGACAAAAATTACCACACCACTCTCTTCGTCAGGACCTCGCTGATACACGGTGTGGGTTTGAAGCAGATCTGAGGAGGTCACTTTTTTCACCCAAAAAAACACTAACACTAACCTTTTGTGTTTTTTTAGACTACATTTTTGACCGTCTCAGATTTCTTCCAAACTCACGATGTTGATTAAGCAGGTCCTGACTTACACAGGGGTGTGATTACTTTCAGTCTATCTCATCCCAAAGCTGAGATATGAGGACTTACGTAACTGGGATTTTCTCTCAATAGGTTTATTGGTGTTGAATATCTTGGAATTAAATGTATGAACTTGTTATACGTCCAATAAAGCAAATTAAAGATGCATTGTAGAGTAAATTGGACTGACTAGGCTTTTCTTATCTCACCCTTCTACTCATGGGTATACCTAGCTTCACTGGAAGTAGGAATCCCTTGATGAAATTTACAGTTATACATTTTATGCAGCACAACATGTTCCTATGTCTCAGCTTTGGGATGTGGTAGGGCAAAAATTACCACACCACTCTCTTCGTCAGGACCTCGCTGCTACACGGTGTGGGTTTGAAGAAGATCTGAGAAGGTCACTTTTTTCACCCAAAAAATCACTAAGGGGTACCCCTTTGTGTTTTTTTAGACTAAATTTTTGACCGTCTCAGATTTCTTCCAAACTCACGATGTTGATTAAGCAGGTCCTGACTTACACAGGGGTGTGATTACTTTCAGTCTATCTCATCCCAAAGCTGAGATATGAGGACTCACGTAACTGGGATTTTCTCTCAATAGGTTTATTGGTGTTGAATATATTGGAATTAAATGTATGAACTTTTTATATGTCCAATAAAGCAAAATAAAGATGCAGTGTAGAGTATATTGGACTGACTAGGCTTTTCTTATCTCACCCTTGTACTCATGGGTTTACCTAGCTTCACTGGAAGTAGGAATCCCATCATGAAATTTACAGTTATACATTTTATGCAGCACAACATGTCCCTATATCTCAGCCTTGGGATGTGGTAGGGCAAAAATTACCACACCACTCTCTTCGTCAGGCCCTCGTTGATACATGGTGTGGGTTCGAAGAAGATCTGAGGAGGTCAATTTTTTTCACCCAAAAAAACACTAAGGGGTACCCCTTTGTGTTTTTTTAGACTAAATTTTTGACCGTCTCAGATTTCTTCCAAACTCACGATGTTGATTAAGCAGGTCCTGACTTACACAGGGGTGTGATTACTTTCAGTCTATCTCATCCCAAAGCTGAGATATGAGGACTTACGTAACTGGGATTTTCTCTCAATAGGTTTATTGGTGTTGAATATATTGGAATTAAATGTATGAACTTTTTATATGTCCAATAAAGCAAAATAAAGATGCAGTGTAGAGTATATTGGACTGACTAGGCTTTTCTTATCTCACCCTTCTACTCATGGGTTTACCTAGCTTCACTGGAAGTAGGAATCCCATCATGAAATTTACAGTTATACATTTTATGCAGCACAACATGTCCCTATATCTCAGCTTTGGGATGTGGTAGGGCAAAAATTACCACACCACTCTCTTCGTCAGGCCCTCGTTGATACATGGTGTGGGTTCGAAGAAGATCTGAGGAGGTCACTTTTTTCACCTAAAAAAACACTAAGGGGTACCACTTTGTGTTTTTTTAGACAAAATTTTTGACCATCTCAGATTTCTTCCAAACTCACGATATTGATTAAGCAGGTCCTGACTTACACAGGGGTGTGATTATTTTCAGCCTATCTCAACCCAAAGCTAAGATATGAGGACTAATGTAACTGGGATTTTCTCTCAATAGGTTTATTGGAATTAAATTTATGAACTTGTTATACGTCCAATAAAGCAAAATACAGATGCAGTGTAGAATATATTGGACTGACTAGGATTTTCTGATCGCACCCTTCTACTCATGGGTTTACCTAGCTTCACTGGAAGTAGGAATCCCATCATGAAATTTACAGTTATACATTTTATGCAGCAAAACATGTCCCTATATCTCAGCTTTGGGATGTGGTAGGGCAAAAATTACCACACCACTCTCTTCGTCAGGACCTCGCTGATACACGGTGTGGGTTTGAAGCAGATCTGAGGAGGTCACTTTTTTCACCCAAAAAAACACTAACACTAACCTTTTGTGTTTCTTTAGACTAAATTTTTGACCGTCTCAGATTTCTTCCAAACTCACGATGTTGATTAAGCACGTCCAGACTTACACAGGGGTGTGATTACTTTCAGTCTATCTCATCCCAAAGCTGAGATATGAGGACTTACGTAACTGGGATTTTCTCTCAATAGGTTTATTGGTGTTGAATATATTGGAATTAAATGTATGAACTTTTTATATGTCCAATAAAGCAAAATAAAGATGCAGTGTAGAGTATATTGGACTGACTAGGCTTTTCTTATCTCACCCTTCTACTCATGGGTTTACCTAGCTTCACTGGAAGTAGGAATCCCATCATGAAATTTACAGTTCTACATTTTATGCAGCACAACATGTTCCTATGTCTCAGCTTTGGGATGTGGTAGGGCAAAAATTACCACACCACTCTCTTCGTCAGGACCTCGCTGATACACGGTGTGGGTTTGAAGAAGATCTGAGAAGGTCACATTTTTCACCCAAAAAATCACTAAGGGGTACCCCTTTGTGTTTTTTTAGACTAAATTTTTGACCATCTCAGATTTATTCCAAACTCACGATGTTGATTAAGCAGGTCCTGACTTACACAGGGGTGTGATTACTTTCAGTCTATCTCATCCCAAAGCTGAGATATGAGGACTTACGTAACTGGGATTTTCTCTCAATAGGTTTATTGGTGTTGAATATCTTGGAATTAAATGTATGAACTTGTTATACGTCCAATAAAGCAAAATAAAGATGCAGTGTAGAGTATATTGGACTGACTAGGCTTTTCTTATCTCACCCTTGTACTCATGGGTTTACCTAGCTTCACTGGAAGTAGGAATCCCATCATGAAATTTACAGTTATACATTTTATGCAGCACAACATGTCCCTATATCTCAGCCTTGGGATGTGGTAGGGCAAAAATTACCACACCACTCTCTTCGTCAGGCCCTCGTTGATACATGGTGTGGGTTCGAAGAAGATCTGAGGAGGTCAATTTTTTTCACCCAAAAAAACACTAAGGGGTACCCCTTTGTGTTTTTTTAGACTAAATTTTTGACCGTCTCAGATTTCTTCCAAACTCACGATGTTGATTAAGCAGGTCCTGACTTACACAGGGGTGTGATTACTTTCAGTCTATCTCATCCCAAAGCTGAGATATGAGGACTTACGTAACTGGGATTTTCTCTCAATAGGTTTATTGGTGTTGAATATATTGGAATTAAATGTATGAACTTTTTATATGTCCAATAAAGCAAAATAAAGATGCAGTGTAGAGTATATTGGACTGACTAGGCTTTTCTTATCTCACCCTTCTACTCATGGGTTTACCTAGCTTCACTGGAAGTAGGAATCCCATCATGAAATTTACAGTTATACATTTTATGCAGCACAACATGTCCCTATATCTCAGCTTTGGGATGTGGTAGGGCAAAAATTACCACACCACTCTCTTCGTCAGGCCCTCGTTGATACATGGTGTGGGTTCGAAGAAGATCTGAGGAGGTCACTTTTTTCACCTAAAAAAACACTAAGGGGTACCACTTTGTGTTTTTTTAGACAAAATTTTTGACCATCTCAGATTTCTTCCAAACTCACGATATTGATTAAGCAGGTCCTGACTTACACAGGGGTGTGATTATTTTCAGCCTATCTCATCCCAAAGCTAAGATATGAGGACTAATGTAACTGGGATTTTCTCTCAATAGGTTTATTGGAATTAAATTTATGAACTTGTTATACGTCCAATAAAGCAAAATACAGATGCAGTGTAGAATATATTGGACTGACTAGGATTTTCTGATCGCACCCTTCTACTCATGGGTTTACCTAGCTTCACTGGAAGTAGGAATCCCATCATGAAATTTACAGTTCTACATTTTATGCAGCAAAACATGTCCCTATATCTCAGCTTTGGGATGTGGTAGGGCAAAAATTACCACACCACTCTCTTCGTCAGGACCTCGCTGATACACGGTGTGGGTTTGAAGCAGATCTGAGGAGGTCACTTTTTTCACCCAAAAAAACACTAACACTAACCTTTTGTGTTTCTTTAGACTAAATTTTTGACCGTCTCAGATTTCTTCCAAACTCACGATGTTGATTAAGCACGTCCAGACTTACACAGGGGTGTGATTACTTTCAGTCTATCTCATCCCAAAGCTGAGATATGAGGACTTACGTAACTGGGATTTTCTCTCAATAGGTTTATTGGTGTTGAATATATTGGAATTAAATGTATGAACTTTTTATATGTCCAATAAAGCAAAATAAAGATGCAGTGTAGAGTATATTGGACTGACTAGGCTTTTCTTATCTCACCCTTCTACTCATGGGTTTACCTAGCTTCACTGGAAGTAGGAATCC
Organism: Hoplias malabaricus; assembly: GCF_029633855.1. Lineage (NCBI taxonomy): Eukaryota > Metazoa > Chordata > Actinopteri > Characiformes > Erythrinidae > Hoplias > Hoplias malabaricus. The sequence goes on from NC_089807.1 coordinate 45,606,670, forward strand.
CATCATGAAATTTACAGTTCTACATTTTATGCAGCACAACATGTTCCTATGTCTCAGCTTTGGGATGTGGTAGGGCAAAAATTACCACACCACTCTCTTCGTCAGGACCTCGCTGATACACGGTGTGGGTTTGAAGAAGATCTGAGAAGGTCACATTTTTCACCCAAAAAATCACTAAGGGGTACCCCTTTGTGTTTTTTTAGACTAAATTTTTGACCATCTCAGATTTATTCCAAACTCACGATGTTGATTAAGCAGGTCCTGACTTACACAGGGGTGTGATTACTTTCAGTCTATCTCATCCCAAAGCTGAGATATGAGGACTTACGTAACTGGGATTTTCTCTCAATAGGTTTATTGGTGTTGAATATCTTGGAATTAAATGTATGAACTTGTTATACGTCCAATAAAGCAAATTAAAGATGCATTGTAGAGTAAATTGGACTGACTAGGCTTTTCTTATCTCACCCTTCTACTCATGGGTTTACCTAGCTTCACTGGAAGTAGGAATCCCTTGATGAAATTTACAGTTATACATTTTATGCAGCACAACATGTTCCTATGTCTCAGCTTTGGGATGTGGTAGGGCAAAAATTACCACACCACTCTCTTCGTCAGGACCTCGCTGCTACACGGTGTGGGTTTGAAGAAGATCTGAGAAGGTCACATTTTTCACCCAAAAAATCACTAAGGGGTACCCCTTTGTGTTTTTTTAGAGTAAATTTTTGACCGTCTCAGATTTCTTCCAAACTCACGATGTTGATTAAGCAGGTCCTGACTTACACAGGGGTGTGATTACTTTCAGTCTATCTCATCCCAAAGCTCAGATATGAGGACTCACGTAACTGGGATTTTCTCTCAATAGGTTTATTGGTGTTGAATATATTGGAATTAAATGTATGAACTTTTTATATGTCCAATAAAGCAAAATAAAGATGCAGTGTAGAGTATATTGGACTGACTAGGCTTTTCTTATCTCACCCTTCTACTCATGGGTTTACCTAGCTTCACTGGAAGTAGGAATCCCATCATGAAATTTACAGTTATACATTTTATGCAGCAAAACATGTCCCTATATCTCAGCTTTGGGATGTGGTAGGGCAAAAATTACCACACCACTCTCTTCGTCAGGACCTCGCTGATACATGGTGTGGGTTTGAAGCAGATCTGAGGAGGTCACTTTTTTCACCCAAAAAAACACTAACACTAACCTTTTGTGTTTTTTTAGACTAAATTTTTGACCGTCTCAGATTTCTTCCAAACTCACGATGTTGATTAAGCACGTCCTGACTTACACAGGGGTGTGATTACTTTCAGTCTATCTCATCCCAAAGCTGAGATATGAGGACTAATGTAACTGGGATTTTCTCTCAATAGGTTTATTGGAATTTAATTTATGAACTTGTTATACGTCCAATAAAGCAAAATACAGATGCAGTGTAGAATATATTGGACTGACTAGGATTTTCTGATCGCACCCTTCTACTCATGGGTTTACCTAGCTTCACTGGAAGTAGGAATCCCATCATGAAATTTACAGTTATACATTTTATGCAGCAAAACATGTCCCTATATCTCAGCTTTGGGATGTGGTAGGGCAAAAATTACCACACCACTCTCTTCGTCAGGACCTCGCTGATACACGGTGTGGGTTTGAAGCAGATCTGAGGAGGTCACTTTTTTCACCCAAAAAAACACTAACACTAACCTTTTGTGTTTTTTTAGACTAAATTTTTGACCATCTCAGATTTCTTCCAAACTCACGATGTTGATTAAGCAGGTCCTGACTTACACAGGGGTGTGATTACTTTCAGTCTATCTCATCCCAAAGCTGAGATATGAGGACTTACGTAACTGGGATTTTCTCTCAATAGGTTTATTGGTGTTGAATATATTGGAATTAAATGTATGAACTTGTTATACGTCCAATAAAGCAAATTAAAGATGCAGTGTAGAGTAAATTGGACTGACTAGGCTTTTCTTATCTCACCCTTGTACTCATGGGTTTACCTAGCTTCACTGGAAGTAGGAATCCCTTGATGAAATTTATAGTTATACATTTTATGCAGCACAACATGTTCCTATGTCTCAGCTTTGGGATGTGGTAGGGCAAAAATTACCACACCACTCTCTTCGTCAGGCCCTCGTTGATACATGGTGTGGGTTCGAAGAAGATCTGAGGAGGTCAATTTTTTTCACCCAAAAAAACACTAAGGGGTACCCCTTTGTGTTTTTTTAGACTAAATTTTTGACCGTCTCAGATTTCTTCCAAACTCACGATGTTGATTAAGCAGGTCCTGACTTACACAGGGGTGTGATTACTTTCAGTCTATCTCATCCCAAAGCTGAGATATGAGGACTTACGTAACTGGGATTTTCTCTCAATAGGTTTATTGGTGTTGAATATATTGGAATTAAATGTATGAACTTTTTATATGTCCAATAAAGCAAAATAAAGATGCAGTGTAGAGTATATTGGACTGACTAGGCTTTTCTTATCTCACCCTTCTACTCATGGGTTTACCTAGCTTCACTGGAAGTAGGAATCCCATCATGAAATTTACAGTTATACATTTTATGCAGCACAACATGTCCCTATATCTCAGCTTTGGGATGTGGTAGGGCAAAAATTACCACACCACTCTCTTCGTCAGGCCCTCGTTGATACATGGTGTGGGTTCGAAGAAGATCTGAGGAGGTCACTTTTTTCACCTAAAAAAACACTAAGGGGTACCACTTTGTGTTTTTTTAGACAAAATTTTTGACCATCTCAGATTTCTTCCAAACTCACGATATTGATTAAGCAGGTCCTGACTTACACAGGGGTGTGATTATTTTCAGCCTATCTCATCCCAAAGCTAAGATATGAGGACTAATGTAACTGGGATTTTCTCTCAATAGGTTTATTGGAATTAAATTTATGAACTTGTTATACGTCCAATAAAGCAAAATACAGATGCAGTGTAGAATATATTGGACTGACTAGGATTTTCTGATCGCACCCTTCTACTCATGGGTTTACCTAGCTTCACTGGAAGTAGGAATCCCATCATGAAATTTACAGTTATACATTTTATGCAGCAAAACATGTCCCTATATCTCAGCTTTGGGATGTGGTAGGGCAAAAATTACCACACCACTCTCTTCGTCAGGACCTCGCTGATACACGGTGTGGGTTTGAAGCAGATCTGAGGAGGTCACTTTTTTCACCCAAAAAAACACTAACACTAACCTTTTGTGTTTCTTTAGACTAAATTTTTGACCGTCTCAGATTTCTTCCAAACTCACGATGTTGATTAAGCACGTCCAGACTTACACAGGGGTGTGATTACTTTCAGTCTATCTCATCCCAAAGCTGAGATATGAGGACTTACGTAACTGGGATTTTCTCTCAATAGGTTTATTGGTGTTGAATATCTTGGAATTAAATGTATGAACTTGTTATACGTCCAATAAAGCAAATTAAAGATGCATTGTAGAGTAAATTGGACTGACTAGGCTTTTCTTATCTCACCCTTCTACTCATGGGTTTACCTAGCTTCACTGGAAGTAGGAATCCCTTGATGAAATTTACAGTTATACATTTTATGCAGCACAACATGTTCCTATGTCTCAGCTTTGGGATGTGGTAGGGCAAAAATTACCACACCACTCTCTTCGTCAGGACCTCGCTGCTACACGGTGTGGGTTTGAAGAAGATCTGAGAAGGTCACATTTTTCACCCAAAAAATCACTAAGGGGTACCCCTTTGTGTTTTTTTAGAGTAAATTTTTGACCGTCTCAGATTTCTTCCAAACTCACGATGTTGATTAAGCAGGTCCTGACTTACACAGGGGTGTGATTACTTTCAGTCTATCTCATCCCAAAGCTCAGATATGAGGACTCACGTAACTGGGATTTTCTCTCAATAGGTTTATTGGTGTTGAATATATTGGAATTAAATGTATGAACTTTTTATATGTCCAATAAAGCAAAATAAAGATGCAGTGTAGAGTATATTGGACTGACTAGGCTTTTCTTATCTCACCCTTCTACTCATGGGTTTACCTAGCTTCACTGGAAGTAGGAATCCCATCATGAAATTTACAGTTATACATTTTATGCAGCAAAACATGTCCCTATATCTCAGCTTTGGGATGTGGTAGGGCAAAAATTACCACACCACTCTCTTCGTCAGGACCTCGCTGATACATGGTGTGGGTTTGAAGCAGATCTGAGGAGGTCACTTTTTTCACCCAAAAAAACACTAACACTAACCTTTTGTGTTTTTTTAGACTAAATTTTTGACCGTCTCAGATTTCTTCCAAACTCACGATGTTGATTAAGCACGTCCTGACTTACACAGGGGTGTGATTACTTTCAGTCTATCTCATCCCAAAGCTGAGATATGAGGACTAATGTAACTGGGATTTTCTCTCAATAGGTTTATTGGAATTTAATTTATGAACTTGTTATACGTCCAATAAAGCAAAATACAGATGCAGTGTAGAATATATTGGACTGACTAGGATTTTCTGATCGCACCCTTCTACTCATGGGTTTACCTAGCTTCACTGGAAGTAGGAATCCCATCATGAAATTTACAGTTATACATTTTATGCAGCAAAACATGTCCCTATATCTCAGCTTTGGGATGTGGTAGGGCAAAAATTACCACACCACTCTCTTCGTCAGGACCTCGCTGATACACGGTGTGGGTTTGAAGCAGATCTGAGGAGGTCACTTTTTTCACCCAAAAAAACACTAACACTAACCTTTTGTGTTTTTTTAGACTAAATTTTTGACCATCTCAGATTTCTTCCAAACTCACGATGTTGATTAAGCAGGTCCTGACTTACACAGGGGTGTGATTACTTTCAGTCTATCTCATCCCAAAGCTGAGATATGAGGACTTACGTAACTGGGATTTTCTCTCAATAGGTTTATTGGTGTTGAATATATTGGAATTAAATGTATGAACTTGTTATACGTCCAATAAAGCAAATTAAAGATGCAGTGTAGAGTAAATTGGACTGACTAGGCTTTTCTTATCTCACCCTTGTACTCATGGGTTTACCTAGCTTCACTGGAAGTAGGAATCCCTTGATGAAATTTATAGTTATACATTTTATGCAGCACAACATGTTCCTATGTCTCAGCTTTGGGATGTGGTAGGGCAAAAATTACCACACAACTCTCTTCGTCAGGACCTCGCTGATACACGGTGTGGGTTTGAAGCAGATCTGAGGAGGTCACTTTTTTCACCAAAAAAAAACACTAAGGGTTTCCCCGTTTGTGTTTTTTTAGACTAAATTTTGACCATCTCAGATTTCTTCCAAACTCACGATATTGATTAAGCAGGTCCTGACTTACACAGGGGTGTGATAACTTTCAGTCTATCTCATCCCAAAGCTGAGATATGAGGACTTACGTAACTGGGATTTTCTCTCAATAGGTTTATTGGTGTCCAATAAAGCAAAATACAGATGCAGTGTAGAGTATATTGGACTGACTAGGCTTTTCTTATCTCACCCTTCTACTCATGGGTTTACCTAGCTTCACTGGAAGTAGGAATCCCATCATGAAATTTACAGTTATACATTTTATGCAGCAAAACATGTCCCTATATCTCAGCTTTGGGATGTGGTAGGGCAAAAATTACCACACCACTCTCTTCGTCAGGCCCTCGTTGATACATGGTGTGGGTTCGAAGAAGATCTGAGGAGGTCACTTTTTTAACCCAAAAAAACACTAAGGGGTACCCCTTTGTGTTTTTTTAGACTAAATTTTTGACCATCTCAGATTTCTTCCAAACTCACGATGTTGATTAAGCAGGTCCTGACTTACACAGGGGTGTTATTATTTTCAGTCTATCTCATCCCAAATCTGAGATATGAGGACTTACGTAACTGGGATTTTCTCTCAATAGGTTTATTGGTGTTGAATATATTGGAATTAAATGTATGAACTTTTTATATGTCCAATAAAGCAAAATGAAGATGCAGTGTAGAGTATATTGGACTGACTAGGCTTTTCTTATCTCACCCTTGTACTCATTGGTTTACCTAGCTTCACTGGAAGTAGGAATCCCATCATGAAATTTACAGTTATACATTTTATGCAGCACAACATGTCCCTATATCTCAGCTTTGGGATGTGGTAGGGCAAAAATTACCACACCACTCTCTTCGTCAGGCCCTCGTTGATACATGGTGTGGGTTCGAAGAAGATCTGAGGAGGTCACTTTTTTCACCCAAAAAAACACTAAGGGGTACCCCTTTGTGTTTTTTTAGACAAAATTTTTGACCATCTCAGATTTCTTCCAAACTCACGATATTGATTAAGCAGGCCCTGACTTACACAGGGGTGTGATTACTTTCAGTCTATCTCATCCCAAAGCTGAGATATGAGGACTTACGTAACTGGGATTTTCTCTCAATAGGTTTATTGGTGTTGAATATATTGGAATTAAATGTATGAACTTGTTATACGTCCAATAAAGCAAATTAAAGATGCAGTGTAGAGTAAATTGGACTGACTAGGCTTTTCTTATCTCACCCTTGTACTCATGGGTTTACCTAGCTTCACTGGAAGTAGGAATCCCTTGATGAAATTTACAGTTATACATTTTATGCAGCACAACATGTTCCTATGTCTCAGCTTTGGGATGTGGTAGGGCAAAAATTACCACACAACTCTCTTCGTCAGGACCTCGCTGATACACGGTGTGGGTTTGAAGCAGATCTGAGGAGGTCACTTTTTTCACCAAAAAAAAACACTAAGGGGTTCCCCGTTTGTGTTTTTTTAGACTAAATTTTGACCATCTCAGATTTCTTCCAAACTCACGATATTGATTAAGCAGGTCCTGACTTACACAGGGGTGTGATAACTTTCAGTCTATCTCATCCCAAAGCTGAGATATGAGGACTTACGTAACTGGGATTTTCCCTCAATAGGTTTATTGGTGTCCAATAAAGCAAAATACAGATGCAGTGTAGAGTATATTGGACTGACTAGGCTTTTCTTATCTCACCCTTCTACTCATGGGTTTACCTAGCTTCACTGGAAGTAGGAATCCCATCATGAAATTTACAGTTATACATTTTATGCAGCAAAACATGTCCCTATATCTCAGCTTTGGGATGAGATAGGCTGAAAATAATCACACCTTTGTGTAAGTCAGGACCTGCCTAATCAACACCGTGAGTTTGGAAGAAATCTGAGACGGTCAAAAATTGAGTCTAAAAAAACACAAAGGGGTACCCCTTAGTGTTTTTTTGGGTGAAATATATGACCTCCTCAGATCTTCTTCAAACCCACACCGTGTGTCAGAGAGGTCCTGACAAAGACAGTGGTGTGGTAATTGTTGCCCTACCACATCCCAAAGCTAAGATATAGGGACATGTTGTGCTGCATAAAATGTATAACTGTAAATTTCATGATGGGATTCCTACTTCCAGTGAAGCTAGGTAAACACAAGAGTAGAAGGGTGCGATCAGAAAAGCCTAGTCAGTCCAATATATCCTACATTGCATCTGTATTTTGCTTTATTGGACGTATAAAAAGCTCATAAATTTAATTCCAATATATTCAACACCAATAAACCTATTGAGAGAAATTCCCAGTTAAGTTTGTCCTCATATCTCAGCTTTGGGATGAGATAGGCTGAAAATAATCACACCTTTGTGTAAGTCAGGACCTGCCTAATCAACACCGTGAGTTTGGAAGAAATCTGAGACGGTCAAAAATTGAGTCTAAAAAAACACAAAGGGGTACCCCTTAGTGTTTTTTTGGGTGAAATATGTGACCTCCTCAGATCTTCTTCAAACCCACACCGTGTGTCAGGGAGGTCCTGACAAAGACAGTGGTGTGGTAATTGTTGCCCTACCACATCCCAAAGCTGAGATAGAGGGACATGTTTTGCTGCATAAAATGTATAACTGTAAATTTCATGATGGGATTCCTACTTCCAGTGAAGCTAGGTAAACACATGAGTAGAAGGGTGCGATCAGAAAAGCCTAGTCAGTCCAACATATCCTACATTGCATCTGTATTTTGCTTTATTGGACATATAACAAGCTCATAAATTTAATTCCAATATATTCAACACCAATAAACCTATTGAGAGAAAATCCCAGTTAAGTTTGTCCTCATATCTCAGCTTTGGGATGAGATAGGCTGAAAATAATCACACCTTTGTGTAAGTCAGGACCTGCCTAATCAACACCGTGAGTTTAGAAGAAATCTGAGACGGTCAAAAATTGAGTCTAAAAAAACACAAAGGGGTACCCCTTAGTGTTTTTTTGGGTGAAATATATGACCTCCTCAGATCTTCTTCAAACCCACACCGTGTGTCAGAGAGGTCCTGACAAAGACAGTGGTGTGGTAATTGTTGCCCTACCACATCCCAAAGCTAAGATATAGGGACATGTTGTGCTGCATAAAATGTAGAACTGTAAATTTCATGATGGGATTCCTACTTCCAGTGAAGCTAGGTAAACACATGAGTAGAAGGGTGCGATCAGAAAAGCCTAGTCAGTCCAACATATCCTACATTGCATCTGTATTTTGCTTTATTGGACATATAACAAGCTCATAAATTTAATTCCAATATATTCAACACCAATAAACCTATTGAGAGAAAATCCCAGTTAAGTTTGTCCTCATATCTCAGCTTTGGGATGAGATAGGCTGAAAATAATCACACCTTTGTGTAAGTCAGGACCTGCCTAATCAACACCGTGAGTTTGGAAGAAATCTGAGACGGTCAAAAATTGAGTCTAAAAAACACAAAGGGGTACCCCTTAGTGTGTTTTTTGGGTGAAATATGTGACCTCCTCAGCTCTTCTTCAAACCCACACCATGTGTCAGAGAGGTCCTGACGAAGACAGTGGTGTGGTAAATTTTGCCCTACCACATCCCAAAGCTGAGATATAGGGACATGTTTTGCTGCATAAAATGTATAACTGTAAATTTCATGATGGAATTCCTACTTCCAGTGAAGCTAGGTAAACACAAGAGTAGATGGGTGCGATCAGAAAAGCCTAGTCAGTCCAATATATCCTACATTGCATCTGTATTTTGCTTTATTGGACGTATAAAAAGCTCATAAATTTAATGCCAATATATTCAACACCAATAAACCTATTGAGAGAAATTCCCAGTTAAGTTTGTCCTCATATTTCAGCTTTGGGATGAGATAGGCTGAAAATAATCACACCTTTGTGTAAGTCAGGACCTGCCTAATCAACACCGTGAGTTTGGAAGAAATCTGAGACGGTCAAAAATTTAGTCTAAAAAACACAAATGGGTACCCCTTAGTGTTTTTTTTGGGTGAAATATGTGACCTCCTCAGCTCTTTTTCAAACCCACACCGTGTGTCAGAGAGGTCCTGACGAAGACAGTGGTGTGGTAATTATTGCCCTACCACATCCCAAAGCTAAGATATAGGTACATGTTGTGCTGCATAAAATGTAGAACTGTAAATTTCATGATGGGATTCCTACTTCCAGTGAAGCTAGGTAAACACAAGAGTAGAAGGGTGCGATCAGAAAAGCCTAGTCAGTCCAATATATCCTACATTGCATCTGTATTTTGCTTTATTGGACATATAACAAGCTCATAAATTTAATTCCAATATATTCAACACCAATAAACCTATTGAGAGAAAATCCCAGTTAAGTTTGTCCTCATATCTCAGCTTTGGGATGAGATAGGCTGAAAATAATCACACCTTTGTGTAAGTCAGGACCTGCCTAATCAACACCGTGAGTTTGGAAGAAATCTGAGACGGTCAAAAATTGAGTCTAAAAAAACACAAAGGGGTACCCCTTAGTGTTTTTTGGGTGAAATATGTGACCTCCTCAGATCTTCTTCAAACCTACACCGTGTGTCAGAGAGGTCCTGACAAAGACAGTGGTGTGGTAATTGTTGCCCTACCACATCCCAAAGCTAAGATATAGGGACATGCTGTGCTGCATAAAATGTAGAACTGTAAATTTCATGATGGGATTCCTACTTTCAGTGAAGCTAGGTAAACACAAGAGTAGAAGGTTGCGATCAGAAAAGCCTAGTCAGTCCAATATATCCTACATTGCATCTGTATTTTGCTTTATTGGACGTATAAAAAGCTCATAAATTTAATTCCAATATATTCAACACCAATAAACCTATTGAGAGAAATTCCCAGTTAAGTTTGTCCTCATATCTCAGCTTTGGGATGAGATAGGCTGAAAATAATCACACCTTTGTGTAAGTCAGGACCTGCCTAATCAACACCGTGAGTTTGGAAGAAATCTGAGACGGTCAAAAATTGAGTCTAAAAAACACAAAGGGGTACCCCTTAGTGTGTTTTTTGGGTGAAATATGTGACCTCCTCAGCTCTTCTTCAAACCCACACCATGTGTCAGAGAGGTCCTGACGAAGACAGTGGTGTGGTAAATTTTGCCCTACCACATCCCAAAGCTAAGATATAGGGACATGTTGTGCTGCATAAAATGTAGAACTGTAAATTTCATGATGGGATTCCTACTTCCAGTGAAGCTAGGTAAACACATGAGTAGAAGGGTGCGATCAGAAAAGCCTAGTCAGTCCAACATATCCTACATTGCATCTGTATTTTGCTTTATTGGACATATAACAAGCTCATAAATTTAATTCCAATATATTCAACACCAATAAACCTATTGAGAGAAAATCCCAGTTAAGTTTGTCCTCATATCTCAGCTTTGGGATGAGATAGGCTGAAAATAATCACACCTTTGTGTAAGTCAGGACCTGCCTAATCAACACCGTGAGTTTGGAAGAAATCTGAGATGGTCAAAAATTGAGTCTAAAAAACACAAAGGGGTACCCCTTAGTGTGTTTTTTGGGTGAAATATGTGACCTCCTCAGCTCTTCTTCAAACCCACACCATGTGTCAGAGAGGTCCTGACGAAGACAGTGGTGTGGTAAATTTTGCCCTACCACATCCCAAAGCTGAGATATAGGGACATGTTTTGCTGCATAAAATGTATAACTGTAAATTTCATGATGGGATTCCTACTTCCAGTGAAGCTAGGTAAACACATGAGTAGAAGGGTGCGATCAGAAAAGCCTAGTCAGTCCAATATATCCTACATTGCATCTGTATTTTGCTTTATTGGACATATAACAAGCTCATAAATTTAATTCCAATATATTCAACACCAATAAACCTATTGAGAGAAAATCCCAGTTAAGTTTGTCCTCATATCTCAGCTTTGGGATGAGATAGGCTGAAAATAATCACACCTTTGTGTAAGTCAGGACCTGCCTAATCAACACCGTGAGTTTGGAATAAATCTGAGACGGTCAAAAATTGAGTCTAAAAAAACACAAAGGGGTACCCCTTAGTGTTTTTTTGGGTGAAATATGTGACCTCCTCAGCTCTTCTTCAAACCCACACCGTGTGTCAGGGAGGTCCTGACAAAGACAGTGGTGTGGTAATTGTTGCCCTACCACATCCCAAAGCTGAGATATAGGGACATGTTTTGCTGCATAAAATGTATAACTGTAAATTTCATGATGGGATTCCTACTTCCAGTGAAGCTAGGTAAACACATGAGTAGAAGGGTGCGATCAGAAAAGCCTAGTCAGTCCAATATATCCTACATTGCATCTGTATTTTGCTTTATTGGACATATAACAAGCTCATAAATTTAATTCCAATATATTCAACACCAATAAACCTATTGAGAGAAAATCCCAGTTAAGTTTGTCCTCATATCTCAGCTTTGGGATGAGATAGGCTGAAAATAATCACACCTTTGTGTAAGTCAGGACCTGCCTAATCAACACCGTGAGTTTAGAAGAAATCTGAGATGGTCAAAAATTGAGTCTAAAAAAACACAAAGGGGTACCCCCTTAGTGTTTTTTTGGGTGAAATATGTGACCTCCTCAGATCTTCTTCAAACCCACACCGTGTGTCAGAGAGGTCCTGACAAAGACAGTGGTGTGGTAATTGTTGCCCTACCACATCCCAAAGCTAAGATATAGGGACATGTTGTGCTGCATAAAATGTAGAACTGTAAATTTCATGATGGGATTCCTACTTCCAGTGAAGCTAGGTAAACACATGAGTAGAAGGGTGCGATCAGAAAAGCCTAGTCAGTCCAACATATCCTACATTGCATCTGTATTTTGCTTTATTGGACGTATAAAAAGCTCATAAATTTAATTCCAATATATTCAACACCAATAAACCTATTGAGAGATATTCCCAGTTAAGTTTGTCCTCATATCTCAGCTTTGGTATGAGATAGGCTGAAAATAATCACACCTTTGTGTAAGTCAGGACCTGCTTAATCAACACCGTGAGTTTGGAAGAAATCTGAGACGGTCAAAAATTGAGTCTAAAAAAACACAAAGGGGTACCCCCTTAGTGTTTTTTGGGTGAAATATGTGACCTCCTCAGATCTTCTTCAAACCTACACCGTGTGTCAGAGAGGTCCTGACAAAGACAGTGGTGTGGTAATTGTTGCCCTACCACATCCCAAAGCTAAGATATAGGGACATGCTGTGCTGCATAAAATGTATAAATGTAAATTTCATGATGGGATTCCTACTTTCAGTGAAGCTAGGTAAACACAAGAGTAGAAGGTTGCGATCAGAAAAGCCTAGTCAGTCCAATATATCCTACATTGCATCTGTATTTTGCTTTATTGGACGTATAACAAGCTCATAAATTTAATTCCAATATATTCAACACCAATAAACCTATTGAGAGAAATTCCCAGTTAAGTTTGTCCTCATATCTCAGCTTTGGGATGAGATAGGCTGAAAATAATCACACCCCTGTGTAAGTCAGGACCTGCTTAATCAACATCGTGAGTTTGGAAGAAATCTGAGATGGTCAAAAATTTAGTCTAAAAAAACACAAAGGGGTACCCCTTAGTGATTTTTTGGGTGAAAAAAGTGACCTCCTCAGATCTTCTTCAAACCCACACCGTGTATCAGCGAGGTCCTGACGAAGAGAGTGGTGTGGTAATTTTTGCCCTACCACATCCCAAAGCTGAGACATAGGAACATGTTGTGCTGCATAAAATGTATAACTGTAAATTTAATCAAGGGATTCCTACTTCCAGTGAAGCTAGGTAAACCCATGAGTAGAAGGGTGAGATAAGAAAAGCCTAGTCAGTCCAATTTACTCTACACTGCATCTTTAATTTGCTTTATTGGACGTATAACAAGTTCATACATTTAATTCCAATATATTCAACACCAATAAACCTATTGAGAGAAAATCCCAGTTAGGTAAGTCTTCATATCTCAGCTTTGGGATGAGATAGGCTGAAAATAATCACACCTTTGTGTAAGTCAGGACCTGCCTAATCAACACCGTGAGTTTGGAAGAAATCTGAGACGGTCAAAAATTGAGTCTTAAAAACACAAAGGGGTACCCCTTAGTGTTTTTTGGGTGAAATATGTGACCTCCTCAGATCTTCTTCAAACCCACACCGTGTGTCAGGGAGGTCCTGACAAAGACAGTGGTGTGGTAATTGTTGCCCTACCACATCCCAAAGCTGAGATATAGGGACATGTTTTGCTGCATAAAATGTATAACTGTAAATTTTATAATGGGATTCCTACTTCCAGTGAAGCTAGGTAAACACAAGAGTAGAAGGGTGCGATCAGAAAAGCCTAGTCAGTCCAATATATCCTACATTGCATCTGTATTTTGCTTTATTGGACATATAACAAGCTCATAAATTTAATTCCAATATATTCAACACCAATAAACCTATTGAGAGAAAATCCCAGTTAAGTTTGTCCTCATATCTCAGCTTTGGGATGAGATAGGCTGAAAATAATCACACCTTTGTGTAAGTCAGGACCTGCCTAATCAACACCGTGAGTTTGGAAGAAATCTGAGACGGTCAAAAATTGAGTCTAAAAAAACACAAAGGGGTACCCCTTAGTGTTTTTTTGGGTGAAATATGTGACCTCCTCAGATCTTCTTCAAACCCACACCGTGTGTCAGAGAGGTCCTGACAAAGACAGTGGTGTGGTAATTGTTGCCCTACCACATCCCAAAGCTAAGATATAGGGACATGCTGTGCTGCATAAAATGTATAACTGTACATTTCATGATGGGATTCCTACTTTCAGTGAAGCTAGGTAAACACAAGAGTAGAAGGGTGCGATCAGAAAAGCCTAGGCAGTCCAATATATCCTACATTGCATCTGTATTTTGCTTTATTGGACATATAACAAGCTCATAAATTTAATTCCAATATATTCAACACCAATAAACCTATTGAGAGAAAATCCCAGTTAAGTTTGTCCTCATATCTCAGCTTTGGGATGAGATAGGCTGAAAATAATCACACCTTTGTGTAAGTCAGGACCTGCCTAATCAACACCGTGAGTTTGGAAGAAATCTGAGACGGTCAAAAATTGAGTCTAAAAAAACACAAAGGGGTACCCCTTAGTGTTTTTTTGGGTGAAATATGTGACCTCCTCAGATCTTCTTCAAACCCACACCGTGTGTCAGAGAGGTCCTGACAAAGACAGTGGTGTGGTAATTGTTGCCCTACCACATCCCAAAGCTAAGATATAGGGACATGCTGTGCTGCATAAAATGTATAACTGTACATTTCATGATGGGATTCCTACTTTCAGTGAAGCTAGGTAAACACAAGAGTAGAAGGGTGCGATCAGAAAAGCCTAGGCAGTCCAATATATCCTACATTTCATCTGTATTTTGCTTTATTGGACGTATAAAAATCTCATAAATTTAATTCCAATATATTCAACACCAATAAACCTATTGAGAGAAAATCCTAGTTAAGTTTGTCCTCATATCTCAGCTTTGGGATGAGATAGGCTGAAAATAATCACACCTTTGTGTAAGTCAGGACCTGCCTAATCAACACCGTGAGTTTGGAAGAAATCTGAGACGGTCAAAAATTGAGTCTTAAAAACACAAAGGGGTACCCCTTAGTGTTTTTTGGGTGAAATATGTGACCTCCTCAGATCTTCTTCAAACCCACACCGTGTGTCAGGGAGGTCCTGACAAAGACAGTGGTGTGGTAATTGTTGCCCTACCACATCCCAAAGCTGAGATATAGGGACATGTTTTGCTGCATAAAATGTAGAACTGTAAATTTCATGATGGGATTCCTACTTCCAGTGAAGCTAGGTAAACACAAGAGTAGAAGGGTGCGATCAGAAAAGCCTAGTCAGTCCAATATATCCTACATTGCATCTGTATTTTGCTTTATTGGACATATAACAAGCTCATAAATTTAATTCCAATATATTCAACACCAATAAACCTATTGAGAGAAAATCCCAGTTAAGTTTGTCCTCATATCTCAGCTTTGGGATGAGATAGGCTGAAAATAATCACACCTTTGTGTAAGTCAGGACCTGCCTAATCAACACCGTGAGTTTGGAAGAAATCTGAGACGGTCAAAAATTGAGTCTAAAAAAACACAAAGGGGTACCCCTTAGTGTTTTTTTGGGTGAAATATGTGACCTCCTCAGATCTTCTTCAAACCCACACCGTGTGTCAGAGAGGTCCTGACAAAGACAGTGGTGTGGTAATTGTTGCCCTACCACATCCCAAAGCTAAGATATAGGGACATGCTGTGCTGCATAAAATGTATAACTGTAAATTTCATGATGGGATTCCTACTTTCAGTGAAGCTAGGTAAACACAAGAGTAGAAGGGTGCGATCAGAAAAGCCTAGGCAGTCCAATATATCCTACATTTCACCTGTATTTTGCTTTATTGGACGTATAAAAAGCTCATAAATTTAATGCCAATATATTCAACACCAATAAACCTATTGAGAGAAATTCCCAGTTAAGTTTGTCCTCATATCTCAGCTTTGGGATGAGATAGGCTGAAAATAATCACACCTTTGTGTAAGTCAGGACCTGCCTAATCAACACCGTGAGTTTGGAAGAAATCTGAGACGGTCAAAAATTGAGTCTAAAAAAACACAAAGGGGTACCCCTTAGTGTTTTTTTGGGTGAAATATGTGACCTCCTCAGATCTTCTTCAAACCCACACCGTGTGTCAGAGAGGTCCTGACAAAGACAGTGGTGTGGTAATTGTTGCCCTACCACATCCCAAAGCTAAGATATAGGGACATGTTGTGCTGCATAAAATGTATAACTGTAAATTTCATGATAGGATTCCTACTTCCAGTGAAGCTAGGTAAACACATGAGTAGAAGGGTGCGATCAGAAAAGCCTAGTCAGTCCAATATATCCTACATTGCATCTGTATTTTGCTTTATTGGACGTATAAAAAGCTCATAAATTTAATGCCAATATATTCAACACCAATAAACCTATTGAGAGAAATTCCCAGTTAAGTTTGTCCTCATATCTCAGCTTTGGGATGAGATAGGCTGAAAATAATCACACCTTTGTGTAAGTCAGGACCTGCCTAATCAACACCGTGAGTTTGGAAGAAATCTGAGACGGTCAAAAATTGAGTCTTAAAAACACAAAGGGGTACCCCTTAGTGTTTTTTGGGTGAAATATGTGACCTCCTCAGATCTTCTTCAAACCCACACCGTGTGTCAGGGAGGTCCTGACAAAGACAGTGGTGTGGTAATTGTTGCCCTACCACATCCCAAAGCTGAGATATAGGGACATGTTTTGCTGCATAAAATGTATAACTGTAAATTTCATAATGGGATTCCTACTTCCAGTGAAGCTAGGTAAACACAAGAGTAGAAGGGTGCGATCAGAAAAGCCTAGTCAGTCCAATATATCCTACATTGCATCTGTATTTTGCTTTATTGGACATATAACAAGCTCATAAATTTAATTCCAATATATTCAACACCAATAAACCTATTGAGAGAAAATCCCAGTTAAGTTTGTCCTCATATCTCAGCTTTGGGATGAGATAGGCTGAAAATAATCACACCTTTGTGTAAGTCAGGACCTGCCTAATCAACACCGTGAGTTTGGAAGAAATCTGAGACGGTCAAAAATTGAGTCTAAAAAAACACAAAGGGGTACCCCTTAGTGTTTTTTTGGGTGAAATATGTGACCTCCTCAGATCTTCTTCAAACCCACACCGTGTGTCAGAGAGGTCCTGACAAAGACAGTGGTGTGGTAATTGTTGCCCTACCACATCCCAAAGCTAAGATATAGGGACATGCTGTGCTGCATAAAATGTATAACTGTACATTTCATGATGGGATTCCTACTTTCAGTGAAGCTAGGTAAACACAAGAGTAGAAGGGTGCGATCAGAAAAGCCTAGGCAGTCCAATATATCCTACATTTCATCTGTATTTTGCTTTATTGGACGTATAAAAATCTCATAAATTTAATTCCAATATATTCAACACCAATAAACCTATTGAGAGAAAATCCTAGTTAAGTTTGTCCTCATATCTCAGCTTTGGGATGAGATAGGCTGAAAATAATCACACCTTTGTGTAAGTCAGGACCTGCCTAATCAACACCGTGAGTTTGGAAGAAATCTGAGACGGTCAAAAATTGAGTCTAAAAAAACACAAAGGGGTACCCCTTAGTGTTTTTTGGGTGAAATAGGTGACCTCCTCAGATCTTCTTCAAACCCACACCGTGTGTCAGGGAGGTCCTGACAAAGACAGTGGTGTGGTAATTGTTGCCCTACCACATCCCAAAGCTGAGATATAGGGACATGTTTTGCTGCATAAAATGTATAACTGTAAATTTCATAATGGGATTCCTACTTCCAGTGAAGCTAGGTAAACACAAGAGTAGAAGGGTGCGATCAGAAAAGCCTAGTCAGTCCAATATATCCTACATTGCATCTGTATTTTGCTTTATTGGACATATAACAAGCTCATAAATTTAATTCCAATATATTCAACACCAATAAACCTATTGAGAGAAAATCCCAGTTAAGTTTGTCCTCATATCTCAGCTTTGGGATGAGATAGGCTGAAAATAATCACACCTTTGTGTAAGTCAGGACCTGCCTAATCAACACCGTGAGTTTGGAAGAAATCTGAGACGGTCAAAAATTGAGTCTAAAAAAACACAAAGGGGTACCCCTTAGTGTTTTTTTGGGTGAAATATGTGACCTCCTCAGATCTTCTTCAAACCCACACCGTGTGTCAGAGAGGTCCTGACAAAGACAGTGGTGTGGTAATTGTTGCCCTACCACATCCCAAAGCTAAGATATAGGGACATGCTGTGCTGCATAAAATGTATAACTGTACATTTCATGATGGGATTCCTACTTTCAGTGAAGCTAGGTAAACACAAGAGTAGAAGGGTGCGATCAGAAAAGCCTAGTCAGTCCAATATATCCTACATTGCATCTGTATTTTGCTTTATTGGACATATAACAAGCTCATAAATTTAATTCCAATATATTCAACACCAATAAACCTATTGAGAGAAAATCCCAGTTAAGTTTGTCCTCATATCTCAGCTTTGGGATGAGATAGGCTGAAAATAATCACACCTTTGTGTAAGTCAGGACCTGCCTAATCAACACCGTGAGTTTGGAAGAAATCTGAGACGGTCAAAAATTGAGTCTAAAAAAACACAAAGGGGTACCCCTTAGTGTTTTTTTGGGTGAAATATGTGACCTCCTCAGATCTTCTTCAAACCCACACCGTGTGTCAGAGAGGTCCTGACAAAGACAGTGGTGTGGTAATTGTTGCCCTACCACATCCCAAAGCTAAGATATAGGGACATGCTGTGCTGCATAAAATGTATAACTGTACATTTCATGATGGGATTCCTACTTTCAGTGAAGCTAGGTAAACACAAGAGTAGAAGGGTGCGATCAGAAAAGCCTAGGCAGTCCAATATATCCTACATTTCATCTGTATTTTGCTTTATTGGACGTATAAAAATCTCATAAATTTAATTCCAATATATTCAACACCAATAAACCTATTGAGAGAAAATCCTAGTTAAGTTTGTCCTCATATCTCAGCTTTGGGATGAGATAGGCTGAAAATAATCACACCTTTGTGTAAGTCAGGACCTGCCTAATCAACACCGTGAGTTTGGAAGAAATCTGAGACGGTCAAAAATTGAGTCTTAAAAACACAAAGGGGTACCCCTTAGTGTTTTTTGGGTGAAATATGTGACCTCCTCAGATCTTCTTCAAACCCACACCGTGTGTCAGGGAGGTCCTGACAAAGACAGTGGTGTGGTAATTGTTGCCCTACCACATCCCAAAGCTGAGATATAGGGACATGTTTTGCTGCATAAAATGTAGAACTGTAAATTTCATGATGGGATTCCTACTTCCAGTGAAGCTAGGTAAACACAAGAGTAGAAGGGTGCGATCAGAAAAGCCTAGTCAGTCCAATATATCCTACATTGCATCTGTATTTTGCTTTATTGGACATATAACAAGCTCATAAATTTAATTCCAATATATTCAACACCAATAAACCTATTGAGAGAAAATCCCAGTTAAGTTTGTCCTCATATCTCAGCTTTGGGATGAGATAGGCTGAAAATAATCACACCTTTGTGTAAGTCAGGACCTGCCTAATCAACACCGTGAGTTTGGAAGAAATCTGAGACGGTCAAAAATTGAGTCTAAAAAAACACAAAGGGGTACCCCTTAGTGTTTTTTTGGGTGAAATATGTGACCTCCTCAGATCTTCTTCAAACCCACACCGTGTGTCAGAGAGGTCCTGACAAAGACAGTGGTGTGGTAATTGTTGCCCTACCACATCCCAAAGCTAAGATATAGGGACATGCTGTGCTGCATAAAATGTATAACTGTAAATTTCATGATGGGATTCCTACTTTCAGTGAAGCTAGGTAAACACAAGAGTAGAAGGGTGCGATCAGAAAAGCCTAGGCAGTCCAATATATCCTACATTTCACCTGTATTTTGCTTTATTGGACGTATAAAAAGCTCATAAATTTAATGCCAATATATTCAACACCAATAAACCTATTGAGAGAAATTCCCAGTTAAGTTTGTCCTCATATCTCAGCTTTGGGATGAGATAGGCTGAAAATAATCACACCTTTGTGTAAGTCAGGACCTGCCTAATCAACACCGTGAGTTTGGAAGAAATCTGAGACGGTCAAAAATTGAGTCTAAAAAAACACAAAGGGGTACCCCTTAGTGTTTTTTTGGGTGAAATATGTGACCTCCTCAGATCTTCTTCAAACCCACACCGTGTGTCAGAGAGGTCCTGACAAAGACAGTGGTGTGGTAATTGTTGCCCTACCACATCCCAAAGCTAAGATATAGGGACATGTTGTGCTGCATAAAATGTATAACTGTAAATTTCATGATAGGATTCCTACTTCCAGTGAAGCTAGGTAAACACATGAGTAGAAGGGTGCGATCAGAAAAGCCTAGTCAGTCCAATATATCCTACATTGCATCTGTATTTTGCTTTATTGGACGTATAAAAAGCTCATAAATTTAATGCCAATATATTCAACACCAATAAACCTATTGAGAGAAATTCCCAGTTAAGTTTGTCCTCATATCTCAGCTTTGGGATGAGATAGGCTGAAAATAATCACACCTTTGTGTAAGTCAGGACCTGCCTAATCAACACCGTGAGTTTGGAAGAAATCTGAGACGGTCAAAAATTGAGTCTTAAAAACACAAAGGGGTACCCCTTAGTGTTTTTTGGGTGAAATATGTGACCTCCTCAGATCTTCTTCAAACCCACACCGTGTGTCAGGGAGGTCCTGACAAAGACAGTGGTGTGGTAATTGTTGCCCTACCACATCCCAAAGCTGAGATATAGGGACATGTTTTGCTGCATAAAATGTATAACTGTAAATTTCATAATGGGATTCCTACTTCCAGTGAAGCTAGGTAAACACAAGAGTAGAAGGGTGCGATCAGAAAAGCCTAGTCAGTCCAATATATCCTACATTGCATCTGTATTTTGCTTTATTGGACATATAACAAGCTCATAAATTTAATTCCAATATATTCAACACCAATAAACCTATTGAGAGAAAATCCCAGTTAAGTTTGTCCTCATATCTCAGCTTTGGGATGAGATAGGCTGAAAATAATCACACCTTTGTGTAAGTCAGGACCTGCCTAATCAACACCGTGAGTTTGGAAGAAATCTGAGACGGTCAAAAATTGAGTCTAAAAAAACACAAAGGGGTACCCCTTAGTGTTTTTTTGGGTGAAATATGTGACCTCCTCAGATCTTCTTCAAACCCACACCGTGTGTCAGAGAGGTCCTGACAAAGACAGTGGTGTGGTAATTGTTGCCCTACCACATCCCAAAGCTAAGATATAGGGACATGCTGTGCTGCATAAAATGTATAACTGTACATTTCATGATGGGATTCCTACTTTCAGTGAAGCTAGGTAAACACAAGAGTAGAAGGGTGCGATCAGAAAAGCCTAGGCAGTCCAATATATCCTACATTTCATCTGTATTTTGCTTTATTGGACGTATAAAAATCTCATAAATTTAATTCCAATATATTCAACACCAATAAACCTATTGAGAGAAAATCCTAGTTAAGTTTGTCCTCATATCTCAGCTTTGGGATGAGATAGGCTGAAAATAATCACACCTTTGTGTAAGTCAGGACCTGCCTAATCAACACCGTGAGTTTGGAAGAAATCTGAGACGGTCAAAAATTGAGTCTAAAAAAACACAAAGGGGTACCCCTTAGTGTTTTTTGGGTGAAATAGGTGACCTCCTCAGATCTTCTTCAAACCCACACCGTGTGTCAGGGAGGTCCTGACAAAGACAGTGGTGTGGTAATTGTTGCCCTACCACATCCCAAAGCTGAGATATAGGGACATGTTTTGCTGCATAAAATGTATAACTGTAAATTTCATAATGGGATTCCTACTTCCAGTGAAGCTAGGTAAACACAAGAGTAGAAGGGTGCGATCAGAAAAGCCTAGTCAGTCCAATATATCCTACATTGCATCTGTATTTTGCTTTATTGGACATATAACAAGCTCATAAATTTAATTCCAATATATTCAACACCAATAAACCTATTGAGAGAAAATCCCAGTTAAGTTTGTCCTCATATCTCAGCTTTGGGATGAGATAGGCTGAAAATAATCACACCTTTGTGTAAGTCAGGACCTGCCTAATCAACACCGTGAGTTTGGAAGAAATCTGAGACGGTCAAAAATTGAGTCTAAAAAAACACAAAGGGGTACCCCTTAGTGTTTTTTTGGGTGAAATATGTGACCTCCTCAGATCTTCTTCAAACCCACACCGTGTGTCAGAGAGGTCCTGACAAAGACAGTGGTGTGGTAATTGTTGCCCTACCACATCCCAAAGCTAAGATATAGGGACATGCTGTGCTGCATAAAATGTATAACTGTACATTTCATGATGGGATTCCTACTTTCAGTGAAGCTAGGTAAACACAAGAGTAGAAGGGTGCGATCAGAAAAGCCTAGTCAGTCCAATATATCCTACATTGCATCTGTATTTTGCTTTATTGGACATATAACAAGCTCATAAATTTAATTCCAATATATTCAACACCAATAAACCTATTGAGAGAAAATCCCAGTTAAGTTTGTCCTCATATCTCAGCTTTGGGATGAGATAGGCTGAAAATAATCACACCTTTGTGTAAGTCAGGACCTGCCTAATCAACACCGTGAGTTTGGAAGAAATCTGAGACGGTCAAAAATTGAGTCTAAAAAAACACAAAGGGGTACCCCTTAGTGTTTTTTTGGGTGAAATATGTGACCTCCTCAGATCTTCTTCAAACCCACACCGTGTGTCAGAGAGGTCCTGACAAAGACAGTGGTGTGGTAATTGTTGCCCTACCACATCCCAAAGCTAAGATATAGGGACATGCTGTGCTGCATAAAATGTATAACTGTACATTTCATGATGGGATTCCTACTTTCAGTGAAGCTAGGTAAACACAAGAGTAGAAGGGTGCGATCAGAAAAGCCTAGGCAGTCCAATATATCCTACATTTCATCTGTATTTTGCTTTATTGGACGTATAAAAATCTCATAAATTTAATTCCAATATATTCAACACCAATAAACCTATTGAGAGAAAATCCTAGTTAAGTTTGTCCTCATATCTCAGCTTTGGGATGAGATAGGCTGAAAATAATCACACCTTTGTGTAAGTCAGGACCTGCCTAATCAACACCGTGAGTTTGGAAGAAATCTGAGACGGTCAAAAATTGAGTCTTAAAAACACAAAGGGGTACCCCTTAGTGTTTTTTGGGTGAAATATGTGACCTCCTCAGATCTTCTTCAAACCCACACCGTGTGTCAGGGAGGTCCTGACAAAGACAGTGGTGTGGTAATTGTTGCCCTACCACATCCCAAAGCTGAGATATAGGGACATGTTTTGCTGCATAAAATGTAGAACTGTAAATTTCATGATGGGATTCCTACTTCCAGTGAAGCTAGGTAAACACAAGAGTAGAAGGGTGCGATCAGAAAAGCCTAGTCAGTCCAATATATCCTACATTGCATCTGTATTTTGCTTTATTGGACATATAACAAGCTCATAAATTTAATTCCAATATATTCAACACCAATAAACCTATTGAGAGAAAATCCCAGTTAAGTTTGTCCTCATATCTCAGCTTTGGGATGAGATAGGCTGAAAATAATCACACCTTTGTGTAAGTCAGGACCTGCCTAATCAACACCGTGAGTTTGGAAGAAATCTGAGACGGTCAAAAATTGAGTCTAAAAAAACACAAAGGGGTACCCCTTAGTGTTTTTTTGGGTGAAATATGTGACCTCCTCAGATCTTCTTCAAACCCACACCGTGTGTCAGAGAGGTCCTGACAAAGACAGTGGTGTGGTAATTGTTGCCCTACCACATCCCAAAGCTAAGATATAGGGACATGCTGTGCTGCATAAAATGTATAACTGTAAATTTCATGATGGGATTCCTACTTTCAGTGAAGCTAGGTAAACACAAGAGTAGAAGGGTGCGATCAGAAAAGCCTAGGCAGTCCAATATATCCTACATTTCATCTGTATTTTGCTTTATTGGACGTATAAAAAGCTCATAAATTTAATGCCAATATATTCAACACCAATAAACCTATTGAGAGAAATTCCCAGTTAAGTTTGTCCTCATATCTCAGCTTTGGGATGAGATAGGCTGAAAATAATCACACCTTTGTGTAAGTCAGGACCTGCCTAATCAACACCGTGAGTTTGGAAGAAATCTGAGACGGTCAAAAATTGAGTCTAAAAAAACACAAAGGGGTACCCCTTAGTGTTTTTTTGGGTGAAATATGTGACCTCCTCAGATCTTCTTCAAACCCACACCGTGTGTCAGAGAGGTCCTGACAAAGACAGTGGTGTGGTAATTGTTGCCCTACCACATCCCAAAGCTAAGATATAGGGACATGTTGTGCTGCATAAAATGTATAACTGTAAATTTCATGATGGGATTCCTACTTCCAGTGAAGCTAGGTAAACACATGAGTAGAAGGGTGCGATCAGAAAAGCCTAGTCAGTCCAATATATCCTACATTGCATCTGTATTTTGCTTTATTGGACGTATAAAAAGCTCATAAATTTAATGCCAATATATTCAACACCAATAAACCTATTGAGAGAAATTCCCAGTTAAGTTTGTCCTCATATCTCAGCTTTGGGATGAGATAGGCTGAAAATAATCACACCTTTGTGTAAGTCAGGACCTGCCTAATCAACATCGTGAGTTTGGAAGAAATCTGAGACGGTCAAAAATTGAGTCTAAAAAAACACAAAGGGGTACCCCTTAGTGTTTTTTTGGGTGAAATATGTGACCTCCTCAGATCTTCTTCAAACCCACACCGTGTGTCAGAGAGGTCCTGACAAAGACAGTGGTGTGGTAATTGTTGCCCTACCACATCCCAAAGCTAAGATATAGGGACATGCTGTGCTGCATAAAATGTATAACTGTAAATTTCATGATGGGATTCCTACTTTCAGTGAAGCTAGGTAAACACAAGAGTAGAAGGGTGCGATCAGAAAAGCCTAGGCAGTCCAATATATCCTACATTTCACCTGTATTTTGCTTTATTGGACGTATAAAAAGCTCATAAATTTAATGCCAATATATTCAACACCAATAAACCTATTGAGAGAAATTCCCAGTTAAGTTTGTCCTCATATCTCAGCTTTGGGATGAGATAGGCTGAAAATAATCACACCTTTGTGTAAGTCAGGACCTGCCTAATCAACACTGTGAGTTTGGAAGAAATCTGAGACGGTCAAAAATTGAGTCTAAAAAAACACAAAGGGGTACCCCTTAGTGTTTTTTTGGGTGAAATATGTGACCTCCTCAGATCTTCTTCAAACCCACACCGTGTGTCAGAGAGGTCCTGACAAAGACAGTGGTGTGGTAATTGTTGCCCTACCACATCCCAAAGCTAAGATATAGGGACATGCTGTGCTGCATAAAATGTATAACTGTACATTTCATGATGGGATTCCTACTTTCAGTGAAGCTAGGTAAACACAAGAGTAGAAGGGTGCGATCAGAAAAGCCTAGGCAGTCCAATATATCCTACATTTCATCTGTATTTTGCTTTATTGGACGTATAAAAATCTCATAAATTTAATTCCAATATATTCAACACCAATAAACCTATTGAGAGAAAATCCTAGTTAAGTTTGTCCTCATATCTCAGCTTTGGGATGAGATAGGCTGAAAATAATCACACCTTTGTGTAAGTCAGGACCTGCCTAATCAACACCGTGAGTTTGGAAGAAATCTGAGACGGTCAAAAATTGAGTCTTAAAAACACAAAGGGGTACCCCTTAGTGTTTTTTGGGTGAAATATGTGACCTCCTCAGATCTTCTTCAAACCCACACCGTGTGTCAGGGAGGTCCTGACAAAGACAGTGGTGTGGTAATTGTTGCCCTACCACATCCCAAAGCTGAGATATAGGGACATGTTTTGCTGCATAAAATGTAGAACTGTAAATTTCATGATGGGATTCCTACTTCCAGTGAAGCTAGGTAAACACAAGAGTAGAAGGGTGCGATCAGAAAAGCCTAGTCAGTCCAATATATCCTACATTGCATCTGTATTTTGCTTTATTGGACATATAACAAGCTCATAAATTTAATTCCAATATATTCAACACCAATAAACCTATTGAGAGAAAATCCCAGTTAAGTTTGTCCTCATATCTCAGCTTTGGGATGAGATAGGCTGAAAATAATCACACCTTTGTGTAAGTCAGGACCTGCCTAATCAACACCGTGAGTTTGGAAGAAATCTGAGACGGTCAAAAATTGAGTCTAAAAAAACACAAAGGGGTACCCCTTAGTGTTTTTTTGGGTGAAATATGTGACCTCCTCAGATCTTCTTCAAACCCACACCGTGTGTCAGAGAGGTCCTGACAAAGACAGTGGTGTGGTAATTGTTGCCCTACCACATCCCAAAGCTAAGATATAGGGACATGCTGTGCTGCATAAAATGTATAACTGTAAATTTCATGATGGGATTCCTACTTTCAGTGAAGCTAGGTAAACACAAGAGTAGAAGGGTGCGATCAGAAAAGCCTAGGCAGTCCAATATATCCTACATTTCACCTGTATTTTGCTTTATTGGACGTATAAAAAGCTCATAAATTTAATGCCAATATATTCAACACCAATAAACCTATTGAGAGAAATTCCCAGTTAAGTTTGTCCTCATATCTCAGCTTTGGGATGAGATAGGCTGAAAATAATCACACCTTTGTGTAAGTCAGGACCTGCCTAATCAACACCGTGAGTTTGGAAGAAATCTGAGACGGTCAAAAATTGAGTCTAAAAAAACACAAAGGGGTACCCCTTAGTGTTTTTTTGGGTGAAATATGTGACCTCCTCAGATCTTCTTCAAACCCACACCGTGTGTCAGAGAGGTCCTGACAAAGACAGTGGTGTGGTAATTGTTGCCCTACCACATCCCAAAGCTAAGATATAGGGACATGTTGTGCTGCATAAAATGTATAACTGTAAATTTCATGATGGGATTCCTACTTCCAGTGAAGCTAGGTAAACACATGAGTAGAAGGGTGCGATCAGAAAAGCCTAGTCAGTCCAATATATCCTACATTGCATCTGTATTTTGCTTTATTGGACGTATAAAAAGCTCATAAATTTAATTCCAATATATTCAACACCAATAAACCTATTGAGAGAAAATCCCAGTTAAGTTTGTCCTCATATCTCAGCTTTGGGATGAGATAGGCTGAAAATAATCACACCTTTGTGTAAGTCAGGACCTGCCTAATCAACACCGTGAGTTTGGAAGAAATCTGAGACGGTCAAAAATTGAGTCTAAAAAAACACAAAGGGGTACCCCTTAGTGTTTTTTTGGGTGAAATATGTGACCTCCTCAGATCTTCTTCAAACCCACACCGTGTGTCAGAGAGGTCCTGACAAAGACAGTGGTGTGGTAATTGTTGCCCTACCACATCCCAAAGCTAAGATATAGGGACATGCTGTGCTGCATAAAATGTATAACTGTAAATTTCATGATGGGATTCCTACTTTCAGTGAAGCTAGGTAAACACAAGAGTAGAAGGGTGCGATCAGAAAAGCCTAGGCAGTCCAATATATCCTACATTTCACCTGTATTTTGCTTTATTGGACGTATAAAAAGCTCATAAATTTAATGCCAATATATTCAACACCAATAAACCTATTGAGAGAAATTCCCAGTTAAGTTTGTCCTCATATCTCAGCTTTGGGATGAGATAGGCTGAAAATAATCACACCTTTGTGTAAGTCAGGACCTGCCTAATCAACACCGTGAGTTTGGAAGAAATCTGAGACGGTCAAAAATTGAGTCTAAAAAAACACAAAGGGGTACCCCTTAGTGTTTTTTTGGGTGAAATATGTGACCTCCTCAGATCTTCTTCAAACCCACACCGTGTGTCAGAGAGGTCCTGACAAAGACAGTGGTGTGGTAATTGTTGCCCTACCACATCCCAAAGCTAAGATATAGGGACATGTTGTGCTGCATAAAATGTATAACTGTAAATTTCATGATGGGATTCCTACTTCCAGTGAAGCTAGGTAAACACATGAGTAGAAGGGTGCGATCAGAAAAGCCTAGTCAGTCCAATATATCCTACATTGCATCTGTATTTTGCTTTATTGGACGTATAAAAAGCTCATAAATTTAATGCCAATATATTCAACACCAATAAACCTATTGAGAGAAATTCCCAGTTAAGTTTGTCCTCATATCTCAGCTTTGGGATGAGATAGGCTGAAAATAATCACACCTTTGTGTAAGTCAGGACCTGCTTAATCAACACCGTGAGTTTGGAAGAAATCTGAGACGGTCAAAAATTGAGTCTAAAAAAACACAAAGGGGTACCCCTTAGTGTTTTTTTGGGTGAAATATATGACCTCCTCAGATCTTCTTCAAACCCACACCGTGTGTCAGAGAGGTCCTGACAAAGACAGTGGTGTGGTAATTGTTGCCCTACCACATCCCAAAGCTAAGATATAGGGACATGCTGTGCTGCATAAAATGTATAACTGTAAATTTCATGATGGGATTCCTACTTTCAGTGAAGCTACGTAAACACAAGAGTAGAAGGGTGCGATCAGAAAAGCCTAGGCAGTCCAATATATCCTACATTTCATCTGTATTTTGCTTTATTGGACGTATAAAAATCTCATAAATTTAATTCCAATATATTCAACACCAATAAACCTATTGAGAGAAAATCCTAGTTAAGTTTGTCCTCATATCTCAGCTTTGGGATGAGATAGGCTGAAAATAATCACACCTTTGTGTAAGTCAGGACCTGCCTAATCAACACCGTGAGTTTGGAAGAAATCTGAGACAGTCAAAAATTGAGTCTTAAAAACACAAAGGGGTACCCCTTAGTGTTTTTTGGGTGAAATATGTGACCTCCTCAGATCTTCTTCAAACCCACACCGTGTGTCAGGGAGGTCCTGACAAAGACAGTGGTGTGGTAATTGTTGCCCTACCACATCCCAAAGCTGAGATATAGGGACATGTTTTGCTGCATAAAATGTAGAACTGTAAATTTCATGATGGGATTCCTACTTCCAGTGAAGCTAGGTAAACACAAGAGTAGAAGGGTGCGATCAGAAAAGCCTAGTCAGTCCAATATATCCTACATTGCATCTGTATTTTGCTTTATTGGACATATAACAAGCTCATAAATTTAATTCCAATGTATTCAACACCAATAAACCTATTGAGAGAAAATCCCAGTTAAGTTTGTCCTCATATCTCAGCTTTGGGATGAGATAGGCTGAAAATAATCACACCTTTGTGTAAGTCAGGACCTGCCTAATCAACACCGTGAGTTTGGAAGAAATCTGAGACGGTCAAAAATTGAGTCTAAAAAAACACAAAGGGGTACCCCTTAGTGTTTTTTTGGGTGAAATATGTGACCTCCTCAGATCTTCTTCAAACCCACACCGTGTGTCAGAGAGGTCCTGACAAAGACAGTGGTGTGGTAATTGTTGCCCTACCACATCCCAAAGCTAAGATATAGGGACATGCTGTGCTGCATAAAATGTATAACTGTAAATTTCATGATGGGATTCCTACTTTCAGTGAAGCTAGGTAAACACAAGAGTAGAAGGGTGCGATCAGAAAAGCCTAGGCAGTCCAATATATCCTACATTTCATCTGTATTTTGCTTTATTGGACGTATAAAAAGCTCATAAATTTAATGCCAATATATTCAACACCAATAAACCTATTGAGAGAAATTCCCAGTTAAGTTTGTCCTCATATCTCAGCTTTGGGATGAGATAGGCTGAAAATAATCACACCTTTGTGTAAGTCAGGACCTGCCTAATCAACACCGTGAGTTTGGAAGAAATCTGAGACGGTCAAAAATTGAGTCTAAAAAAACACAAAGGGGTACCCCTTAGTGTTTTTTTGGGTGAAATATGTGACCTCCTCAGATCTTCTTCAAACCCACACCGTGTGTCAGAGAGGTCCTGACAAAGACAGTGGTGTGGTAATTGTTGCCCTACCACATCCCAAAGCTAAGATATAGGGACATGTTGTGCTGCATAAAATGTATAACTGTAAATTTCATGATGGGATTCCTACTTCCAGTGAAGCTAGGTAAACACATGAGTAGAAGGGTGCGATCAGAAAAGCCTAGTCAGTCCAATATATCCTACATTGCATCTGTATTTTGCTTTATTGGACGTATAAAAAGCTCATAAATTTAATGCCAATATATTCAACACCAATAAACCTATTGAGAGAAATTCCCAGTTAAGTTTGTCCTCATATCTCAGCTTTGGGATGAGATAGGCTGAAAATAATCACACCTTTGTGTAAGTCAGGACCTGCCTAATCAACATCGTGAGTTTGGAAGAAATCTGAGACGGTCAAAAATTGAGTCTAAAAAAACACAAAGGGGTACCCCTTAGTGTTTTTTTGGGTGAAATATGTGACCTCCTCAGATCTTCTTCAAACCCACACCGTGTGTCAGAGAGGTCCTGACAAAGACAGTGGTGTGGTAATTGTTGCCCTACCACATCCCAAAGCTAAGATATAGGGACATGCTGTGCTGCATAAAATGTATAACTGTAAATTTCATGATGGGATTCCTACTTTCAGTGAAGCTAGGTAAACACAAGAGTAGAAGGGTGCGATCAGAAAAGCCTAGGCAGTCCAATATATCCTACATTTCACCTGTATTTTGCTTTATTGGACGTATAAAAAGCTCATAAATTTAATGCCAATATATTCAACACCAATAAACCTATTGAGAGAAATTCCCAGTTAAGTTTGTCCTCATATCTCAGCTTTGGGATGAGATAGGCTGAAAATAATCACACCTTTGTGTAAGTCAGGACCTGCCTAATCAACACCGTGAGTTTGGAAGAAATCTGAGACGGTCAAAAATTGAGTCTAAAAAAACACAAAGGGGTACCCCTTAGTGTTTTTTTGGGTGAAATATGTGACCTCCTCAGATCTTCTTCAAACCCACACCGTGTGTCAGAGAGGTCCTGACAAAGACAGTGGTGTGGTAATTGTTGCCCTACCACATCCCAAAGCTAAGATATAGGGACATGCTGTGCTGCATAAAATGTATAACTGTACATTTCATGATGGGATTCCTACTTTCAGTGAAGCTAGGTAAACACAAGAGTAGAAGGGTGCGATCAGAAAAGCCTAGGCAGTCCAATATATCCTACATTTCATCTGTATTTTGCTTTATTGGACGTATAAAAATCTCATAAATTTAATTCCAATATATTCAACACCAATAAACCTATTGAGAGAAAATCCTAGTTAAGTTTGTCCTCATATCTCAGCTTTGGGATGAGATAGGCTGAAAATAATCACACCTTTGTGTAAGTCAGGACCTGCCTAATCAACACCGTGAGTTTGGAAGAAATCTGAGACGGTCAAAAATTGAGTCTTAAAAACACAAAGGGGTACCCCTTAGTGTTTTTTGGGTGAAATATGTGACCTCCTCAGATCTTCTTCAAACCCACACCGTGTGTCAGGGAGGTCCTGACAAAGACAGTGGTGTGGTAATTGTTGCCCTACCACATCCCAAAGCTGAGATATAGGGACATGTTTTGCTGCATAAAATGTAGAACTGTAAATTTCATGATGGGATTCCTACTTCCAGTGAAGCTAGGTAAACACAAGAGTAGAAGGGTGCGATCAGAAAAGCCTAGTCAGTCCAATATATCCTACATTGCATCTGTATTTTGCTTTATTGGACATATAACAAGCTCATAAATTTAATTCCAATATATTCAACACCAATAAACCTATTGAGAGAAAATCCCAGTTAAGTTTGTCCTCATATCTCAGCTTTGGGATGAGATAGGCTGAAAATAATCACACCTTTGTGTAAGTCAGGACCTGCCTAATCAACACCGTGAGTTTGGAAGAAATCTGAGACGGTCAAAAATTGAGTCTAAAAAAACACAAAGGGGTACCCCTTAGTGTTTTTTTGGGTGAAATATGTGACCTCCTCAGATCTTCTTCAAACCCACACCGTGTGTCAGAGAGGTCCTGACAAAGACAGTGGTGTGGTAATTGTTGCCCTACCACATCCCAAAGCTAAGATATAGGGACATGCTGTGCTGCATAAAATGTATAACTGTAAATTTCATGATGGGATTCCTACTTTCAGTGAAGCTAGGTAAACACAAGAGTAGAAGGGTGCGATCAGAAAAGCCTAGGCAGTCCAATATATCCTACATTTCACCTGTATTTTGCTTTATTGGACGTATAAAAAGCTCATAAATTTAATGCCAATATATTCAACACCAATAAACCTATTGAGAGAAATTCCCAGTTAAGTTTGTCCTCATATCTCAGCTTTGGGATGAGATAGGCTGAAAATAATCACACCTTTGTGTAAGTCAGGACCTGCCTAATCAACACCGTGAGTTTGGAAGAAATCTGAGACGGTCAAAAATTGAGTCTAAAAAAACACAAAGGGGTACCCCTTAGTGTTTTTTTGGGTGAAATATGTGACCTCCTCAGATCTTCTTCAAACCCACACCGTGTGTCAGAGAGGTCCTGACAAAGACAGTGGTGTGGTAATTGTTGCCCTACCACATCCCAAAGCTAAGATATAGGGACATGTTGTGCTGCATAAAATGTATAACTGTAAATTTCATGATGGGATTCCTACTTCCAGTGAAGCTAGGTAAACACATGAGTAGAAGGGTGCGATCAGAAAAGCCTAGTCAGTCCAATATATCCTACATTGCATCTGTATTTTGCTTTATTGGACGTATAAAAAGCTCATAAATTTAATGCCAATATATTCAACACCAATAAACCTATTGAGAGAAATTCCCAGTTAAGTTTGTCCTCATATCTCAGCTTTGGGATGAGATAGGCTGAAAATAATCACACCTTTGTGTAAGTCAGGACCTGCTTAATCAACACCGTGAGTTTGGAAGAAATCTGAGACGGTCAAAAATTGAGTCTAAAAAAACACAAAGGGGTACCCCTTAGTGTTTTTTTGGGTGAAATATGTGACCTCCTCAGATCTTCTTCAAACCCACACCGTGTGTCAGAGAGGTCCTGACAAAGACAGTGGTGTGCTAATTGTTGCCCTACCACATCCCAAAGCTAAGATATAGGGACATGCTGTGCTGCATAAAATGTATAACTGTAAATTTCATGATAGGATTCCTACTTTCAGTGAAGCTAGGTAAACACAAGAGTAGAAGGGTGCGATCAGAAAAGCCTAGGCAGTCCAATATATCCTACATTTCATCTGTATTTTGCTTTATTGGACGTATAAAAATCTCATAAATTTAATTCCAATATATTCAACACCAATAAACCTATTGAGAGAAAATCCCAGTTAAGTTTGTCCTCATATCTCAGCTTTGGGATGAGATAGGCTGAAAATAATCACACCTTTGTGTAAGTCAGGACCTGCCTAATCAACACCGTGAGTTTGGAAGAAATCTGAGACGGTCAAAAATTGAGTCTTAAAAACACAAAGGGGTACCCCTTAGTGTTTTTTGGGTGAAATATGTGACCTCCTCAGATCTTCTTCAAACCCACACCGTGTGTCAGGGAGGTCCTGACAAAGACAGTGGTGTGGTAATTGTTGCCCTACCACATCCCAAAGCTGAGATATAGGGACATGTTTTGCTGCATAAAATGTATAACTGTAAATTTCATGATGGGATTCCTACTTCCAGTGAAGCTAGGTAAACACAAGAGTAGAAGGGTGCGATCAGAAAAGCCTAGTCAGTCCAATATATCCTACATTGCATCTGTATTTTGCTTTATTGGACATATAACAAGCTCATAAATTTAATTCCAATATATTCAACACCAATAAACCTATTGAGAGAAAATCCCAGTTAAGTTTGTCCTCATATCTCAGCTTTGGGATGAGATAGGCTGAAAATAATCACACCTTTGTGTAAGTCAGGACCTGCCTAATCAACACCGTGAGTTTGGAAGAAATCTGAGACGGTCAAAAATTGAGTCTAAAAAAACACAAAGGGGTACCCCTTAGTGTTTTTTTGGGTGAAATATGTGACCTCCTCAGATCTTTTTCAAACCCACACCGTGTGTCAGAGAGGTCCTGACAAAGACAGTGGTGTGGTAATTGTTGCCCTACCACATCCCAAAGCTAAGATATAGGGACATGCTGTGCTGCATAAAATGTAGAACTGTAAATTTCATGATGGGATTCCTACTTTCAGTGAAGCTAGGTAAACACAAGAGTAGAAGGGTGCGATCAGAAAAGCCTAGGCAATCCAATATATCCTACATTTCACCTGTATTTTGCTTTATTGGATGTATAAAAAGCTCATAAATTTAATGCCAATATATTCAACACCAATAAACCTATTGAGAGAAATTCCCAGTTAAGTTTGTCCTCATATCTCAGCTTTGGGATGAGATAGGCTGAAAATAATCACACCTTTGTGTAAGTCAGGACCTGCCTAATCAACACCGTGAGTTTGGAAGAAATCTGAGACGGTCAAAAATTGAGTCTAAAAAACACAAAGGGGTACCCCTTAGTGTTTTTTTGGGTGAAATATGTGACCTCCTCAGATCTTCTTCAAACCCACACCGTGTGTCAGAGAGGTCCTGACAAAGACAGTGGTGTGGTAATTGTTGCCCTACCACATCCCAAAGCTAAGATATAGGGACATGCTGTGCTGCATAAAATGTATAACTGTAAATTTCATGATGGGATTCCTACTTTCAGTGAAGCTAGGTAAACACAAGAGTAGAAGGGTGCGATCAGAAAAGCCTAGGCAGTCCAATATATCCTACATTTCACCTGTATTTTGCTTTATTGGACGTATAAAAAGCTCATAAATTTAATGCCAATATATTCAACACCAATAAACCTATTGAGAGAAATTCCCAGTTAAGTTTGTCCTCATATCTCAGCTTTGGGATGAGATAGGCTGAAAATAATCACACCTTTGTGTAAGTCAGGACCTGCCTAATCAACACCGTGAGTTTGGAAGAAATCTGAGACGGTCAAAAATTGAGTCTAAAAAAACACAAAGGGGTACCCCTTAGTGTTTTTTTGGGTGAAATATGTGACCTCCTCAGATCTTCTTCAAACCCACACCGTGTGTCAGAGAGGTCCTGACAAAGACAGTGGTGTGGTAATTGTTGCCCTACCACATCCCAAAGCTAAGATATAGGGACATGTTGTGCTGCATAAAATGTATAACTGTAAATTTCATGATGGGATTCCTACTTCCAGTGAAGCTAGGTAAACACATGAGTAGAAGGGTGCGATCAGAAAAGCCTAGTCAGTCCAATATATCCTACATTGCATCTGTATTTTGCTTTATTGGACGTATAAAAAGCTCATAAATTTAATGCCAATATATTCAACACCAATAAACCTATTGAGAGAAATTCCCAGTTAAGTTTGTCCTCATATCTCAGCTTTGGGATGAGATAGGCTGAAAATAATCACACCTTTGTGTAAGTCAGGACCTGCCTAATCAACATCGTGAGTTTGGAAGAAATCTGAGACGGTCAAAAATTGAGTCTAAAAAAACACAAAGGGGTACCCCTTAGTGTTTTTTTGGGTGAAATATGTGACCTCCTCAGATCTTCTTCAAACCCACACCGTGTGTCAGAGAGGTCCTGACAAAGACAGTGGTGTGGTAATTGTTGCCCTACCACATCCCAAAGCTAAGATATAGGGACATGCTGTGCTGCATAAAATGTATAACTGTAAATTTCATGATGGGATTCCTACTTTCAGTGAAGCTAGGTAAACACAAGAGTAGAAGGGTGCGATCAGAAAAGCCTAGGCAGTCCAATATATCCTACATTTCATCTGTATTTTGCTTTATTGGACGTATAAAAAGCTCATAAATTTAATGCCAATATATTCAACACCAATAAACCTATTGAGAGAAATTCCCAGTTAAGTTTGTCCTCATATCTCAGCTTTGGGATGAGATAGGCTGAAAATAATCACACCTTTGTGTAAGTCAGGACCTGCCTAATCAACATCGTGAGTTTGGAAGAAATCTGAGACGGTCAAAAATTGAGTCTAAAAAAACACAAAGGGGTACCCCTTAGTGTTTTTTTGGGTGAAATATGTGACCTCCTCAGATCTTCTTCAAACCCACACCGTGTGTCAGAGAGGTCCTGACAAAGACAGTGGTGTGGTAATTGTTGCCCTACCACATCCCAAAGCTAAGATATAGGGACATGCTGTGCTGCATAAAATGTATAACTGTAAATTTCATGATGGGATTCCTACTTTCAGTGAAGCTAGGTAAACACAAGAGTAGAAGGGTGCGATCAGAAAAGCCTAGGCAGTCCAATATATCCTACATTTCATCTGTATTTTGCTTTATTGGACGTATAAAAATCTCATAAATTTAATTCCAATATATTCAACACCAATAAACCTATTGAGAGAAAATCCCAGTTAAGTTTGTCCTCATATCTCAGCTTTGGGATGAGATAGGCTGAAAATAATCACACCTTTGTGTAAGTCAGGACCTGCCTAATCAACACCGTGAGTTTGGAAGAAATCTGAGACGGTCAAAAATTGAGTCTTAAAAACACAAAGGGGTACCCCTTAGTGTTTTTTGGGTGAAATATGTGACCTCCTCAGATCTTCTTCAAACCCACACCGTGTGTCAGGGAGGTCCTGACAAAGACAGTGGTGTGGTAATTGTTGCCCTACGACATCCCAAAGCTGAGATATAGGGACATGTTTTGCTGCATAAAATGTATAACTGTAAATTTCATAATGGGATTCCTACTTCCAGTGAAGCTAGGTAAACACAAGAGTAGAAGGGTGCGATCAGAAAAGCCTAGTCAGTCCAATATATCCTACATTGCATCTGTATTTTGCTTTATTGGACATATAACAAGCTCATAAATTTAATTCCAATATATTCAACACCAATAAACCTATTGAGAGAAAATCCCAGTTAAGTTTGTCCTCATATCTCAGCTTTGGGATGAGATAGGCTGAAAATAATCACACCTTTGTGTAAGTCAGGACCTGCCTAATCAACACCGTGAGTTTGGAAGAAATCTGAGACGGTCAAAAATTGAATCTAAAAAAACACAAAGGGGTACCCCTTAGTGTTTTTTTGGGTGAAATATGTGACCTCCTCAGATCTTCTTCAAACCCACACCGTGTGTCAGAGAGGTCCTGACAAAGACAGTGGTGTGGTAATTGTTGCCCTACCACATCCCAAAGCTAAGATATAGGGACATGCTGTGCTGCATAAAATGTAGAACTGTAAATTTCATGATGGGATTCCTACTTTCAGTGAAGCTAGGTAAACACAAGAGTAGAAGGGTGCGATCAGAAAAGCCTAGGCAGTCCAATATATCCTACATTTCACCTGTATTTTGCTTTATTGGATGTATAAAAAGCTCATAAATTTAATGCCAATATATTCAACACCAATAAACCTATTGAGAGAAAATCCCAGTTAAGTTTGTCCTCATATCTCAGCTTTGGGATGAGATAGGCTGAAAATAATCACACCTTTGTGTAAGTCAGGACCTGCCTAATCAACACCGTGAGTTTGGAAGAAATCTGAGACGGTCAAAAATTGAGTCTAAAAAAACACAAAGGGGTACCCCTTAGTGTTTTTTTGGGTGAAATATGTGACCTCCTCAGATCTTCTTCAAACCCACACCGTGTGTCAGGGAGGTCCTGACAAAGACAGTGGTGTGGTAATTGTTGCCCTACCACATCCCAAAGCTGAGATATAGGGACATGTTTTGCTGCATAAAATGTATAACTGTAAATTTCATGATGGGATTCCTACTTCCAGTGAAGCTAGGTAAACACAAGAGTAGAAGGGTGCGATCAGAAAAGCCTAGTCAGTCCAATATATCCTACATTGCATCTGTATTTTGCTTTATTGGACGTATAAAAAGCTCATAAATTTAATGCCAATATATTCAACACCAATAAACCTATTGAGAGAAATTCCCAGTTAAGTTTGTCCTCATATCTCAGCTTTGGGATGAGATAGGCTGAAAATAATCACACCTTTGTGTAAGTCAGGACCTGCTTAATCAACACCGTGAGTTTGGAAGAAATCTGAGACGGTCAAAAATTGAGTCTAAAAAAACACAAAGGGGTACCCCTTAGTGTTTTTTTGGGTGAAATATATGACCTCCTCAGATCTTCTTCAAACCCACACCGTGTGTCAGAGAGGTCCTGACAAAGACAGTGGTGTGGTAATTGTTGCCCTACCACATCCCAAAGCTAAGATATAGGGACATGCTGTGCTGCATAAAATGTATAACTGTAAATTTCATGATGGGATTCCTACTTTCAGTGAAGCTACGTAAACACAAGAGTAGAAGGGTGCGATCAGAAAAGCCTAGGCAGTCCAATATATCCTACATTTCACCTGTATTTTGCTTTATTGGACGTATAAAAAGCTCATAAATTTAATGCCAATATATTCAACACCAATAAACCTATTGAGAGAAATTCCCAGTTAAGTTTGTCCTCATATCTCAGCTTTGGGATGAGATAGGCTGAAAATAATCACACCTTTGTGTAAGTCAGGACCTGCCTAATCAACATCGTGAGTTTGGAAGAAATCTGAGACGGTCAAAAATTGAGTCTAAAAAAACACAAAGGGGTACCCCTTAGTGTTTTTTTGGGTGAAATATGTGACCTCCTCAGATCTTCTTCAAACCCACACCGTGTGTCAGGGAGGTCCTGACAAAGACAGTGGTGTGGTAATTGTTGCCCTACCACATCCCAAAGCTAAGATATAGGGACATGCTGTGCTGCATAAAATGTATAACTGTAAATTTCATGATGGGATTCCTACTTTCAGTGAAGCTAGGTAAACACAAGAGTAGAAGGGTGCGATCAGAAAAGCCTAGGCAGTCCAATATATCCTACATTTCATCTGTATTTTGCTTTATTGGACGTATAAAAATCTCATAAATTTAATTCCAATATATTCAACACCAATAAACCTATTGAGAGAAAATCCCAGTTAAGTTTGTCCTCATATCTCAGCTTTGGGATGAGATAGGCTGAAAATAATCACACCTTTGTGTAAGTCAGGACCTGCCTAATCAACACCGTGAGTTTGGAAGAAATCTGAGACGGTCAAAAATTGAGTCTTAAAAACACAAAGGGGTACCCCTTAGTGTTTTTTGGGTGAAATATGTGACCTCCTCAGATCTTCTTCAAACCCACACCGTGTGTCAGGGAGGTCCTGACAAAGACAGTGGTGTGGTAATTGTTGCCCTACCACATCCCAAAGCTGAGATATAGGGACATGTTTTGCTGCATAAAATGTATAACTGTAAATTTCATGATGGGATTCCTACTTCCAGTGAAGCTAGGTAAACACAAGAGTAGAAGGGTGCGATCAGAAAAGCCTAGTCAGTCCAATATATCCTACATTGCATCTGTATTTTGCTTTATTGGACATATAACAAGCTCATAAATTTAATTCCAATATATTCAACACCAATAAACCTATTGAGAGAAAATCCCAGTTAAGTTTGTCCTCATATCTCAGCTTTGGGATGAGATAGGCTGAAAATAATCACACCTTTGTGTAAGTCAGGACCTGCCTAATCAACACCGTGAGTTTGGAAGAAATCTGAGACGGTCAAAAATTGAGTCTAAAAAAACACAAAGGGGTACCCCTTAGTGTTTTTTTGGGTGAAATATGTGACCTCCTCAGATCTTCTTCAAACCCACACCGTGTGTCAGAGAGGTCCTGACAAAGACAGTGGTGTGGTAATTGTTGCCCTACCACATCCCAAAGCTAAGATATAGGGACATGCTGTGCTGCATAAAATGTAGAACTGTAAATTTCATGATGGGATTCCTACTTTCAGTGAAGCTAGGTAAACACAAGAGTAGAAGGGTGCGATCAGAAAAGCCTAGGCAGTCCAATATATCCTACATTTCACCTGTATTTTGCTTTATAGGATGTATAAAAAGCTCATAAATTTAATGCCAATATATTCAACACCAATAAACCTATTGAGAGAAATTCCCAGTTAAGTTTGTCCTCATATCTCAGCTTTGGGATGAGATAGGCTGAAAATAATCACACCTTTGTGTAAGTCAGGACCTGCCTAATCAACACCGTGAGTTTGGAAGAAATCTGAGACGGTCAAAAATTGAGTCTAAAAAAACACAAAGGGGTACCCCTTAGTGTTTTTTTGGGTGAAATATGTGACCTCCTCAGATCTTCTTCAAACCCACACCGTGTGTCAGAGAGGTCCTGACAAAGACAGTGGTGTGGTAATTGTTGCCCTACCACATCCCAAAGCTAAGATATAGGGACATGCTGTGCTGCATAAAATGTATAACTGTAAATTTCATGATGGGATTCCTACTTTCAGTGAAGCTAGGTAAACACAAGAGTAGAAGGGTGCGATCAGAAAAGCCTAGGCAGTCCAATATATCCTACATTTCATCTGTATTTTGCTTTATTGGACGTATAAAAATCTCATAAATTTAATTCCAATATATTCAACACCAATAAACCTATTGAGAGAAAATCCCAGTTAAGTTTGTCCTCATATCTCAGCTTTGGGATGAGATAGGCTGAAAATAATCACACCTTTGTGTAAGTCAGGACCTGCCTAATCAACACCGTGAGTTTGGAAGAAATCTGAGACGGTCAAAAATTGAGTCTTAAAAACACAAAGGGGTACCCCTTAGTGTTTTTTGGGTGAAATATGTGACCTCCTCAGATCTTCTTCAAACCCACACCGTGTGTCAGGGAGGTCCTGACAAAGACAGTGGTGTGGTAATTGTTGCCCTACCACATCCCAAAGCTGAGATATAGGGACATGTTTTGCTGCATAAAATGTATAACTGTAAATTTCATGATGGGATTCCTACTTCCAGTGAAGCTAGGTAAACACAAGAGTAGAAGGGTGCGATCAGAAAAGCCTAGTCAGTCCAATATATCCTACATTGCATCTGTATTTTGCTTTATTGGACATATAACAAGCTCATAAATTTAATTCCAATATATTCAACACCAATAAACCTATTGAGAGAAAATCCCAGTTAAGTTTGTCCTCATATCTCAGCTTTGGGATGAGATAGGCTGAAAATAATCACACCTTTGTGTAAGTCAGGACCTGCCTAATCAACACCGTGAGTTTGGAAGAAATCTGAGACGGTCAAAATATGTGACCTCCTCAGATCTTCTTCAAACCCACACCGTGTGTCAGAGAGGTCCTGACAAAGACAGTGGTGTGGTAATTGTTGCCCTACCACATCCCAAAGCTAAGATATAGGGACATGCTGTGCTGCATAAAATGTATAACTGTAAATTTCATGATGGGATTCCTACTTTCAGTGAAGCTAGGTAAACACAAGAGTAGAAGGGTGCGATCAGAAAAGCCTAGGCAGTCCAATATATCCTACATTTCACCTGTATTTTGCTTTATTGGACGTATAAAAAGCTCATAAATTTAATGCCAATATATTCAACACCAATAAACCTATTGAGAGAAATTCCCAGTTAAGTTTGTCCTCATATCTCAGCTTTGGGATGAGATAGGCTGAAAATAATCACACCTTTGTGTAAGTCAGGACCTGCCTAATCAACACCGTGAGTTTGGAAGAAATCAGAGACGGTCAAAAATTGAGTCTAAAAAAACACAAAGGGGTACCCCTTAGTGTTTTTTTGGGTGAAATATGTGACCTCCTCAGATCTTCTTCAAACCCACACCGTGTGTCAGAGAGGTCCTGACAAAGACAGTGGTGTGGTAATTGTTGCCCTACCACATCCCAAAGCTAAGATATAGGGACATGCTGTGCTGCATAAAATGTATAACTGTAAATTTCATGATGGGATTCCTACTTTCAGTGAAGCTAGGTAAACACAAGAGTAGAAGGGTGCGATCAGAAAAGCCTAGGCAGTCCAATATATCCTACATTTCACCTGTATTTTGCTTTATTGGACGTATAAAAAGCTCATAAATTTAATGCCAATATATTCAACACCAATAAACCTATTGAGAGAAATTCCCAGTTAAGTTTGTCCTCATATCTCAGCTTTGGGATGAGATAGGCTGAAAATAATCACACCTTTGTGTAAGTCAGGACCTGCCAAATCAACACCGTGAGTTTGGAAGAAATCTGAGACGGTCAAAAATTGAGTCTAAAAAAACACAAAGGGGTACCCCTTAGTGTTTTTTTGGGTGAAATATGTGACCTCCTCAGATCTTCTTCAAACCCACACCGTGTGTCAGAGAGGTCCTGACAAAGACAGTGGTGTGGTAATTGTTGCCCTACCACATCCCAAAGCTAAGATATAGGGACATGTTGTGCTGCATAAAATGTATAACTGTAAATTTCATGATGGGATTCCTACTTCCAGTGAAGCTAGGTAAACATATAAGTAGAAGGGTGCGATCAGAAAAGCCTAGTCAGTCCAATATATCCTACATTGCATCTGTATTTTGCTTTATTGGACGTATAAAAAGCTCATAAATTTAATGCCAATATATTCAACACCAATAAACCTATTGAGAGAAATTCCCAGTTAAGTTTGTCCTCATATCTCAGCTTTGGGATGAGATAGGCTGAAAATAATCACACCTTTGTGTAAGTCAGGACCTGCTTAATCAACACCGTGAGTTTGGAAGAAATCTGAGATGGTCACAAATTGAGTCTAAAAAAACACAAAGGGGTACCCCTTAGTGTTTTTTTGGGTGAAATATATGACCTCCTCAGATCTTCTTCAAACCCACACCGTGTGTCAGAGAGGTCCTGACAAAGACAGTGGTGTGGTAATTGTTGCCCTACCACATCCCAAAGCTAAGATATAGGGACATGCTGTGCTGCATAAAATGTATAACTGTAAATTTCATGATGGGATTCCTACTTTCAGTGAAGCTACGTAAACACAAGAGTAGAAGGGTGCGATCAGAAAAGCCTAGGCAGTCCAATATATCCTACATTTCACCTGTATTTTGCTTTATTGGACGTATAAAAAGCTCATAAATTTAATGCCAATATATTCAACACCAATAAACCTATTGAGAGAAATTCCCAGTTAAGTTTGTCCTCATATCTCAGCTTTGGGATGAGATAGGCTGAAAATAATCACACCTTTGTGTAAGTCAGGACCTGCCTAATCAACATCGTGAGTTTGGAAGAAATCTGAGACGGTCAAAAATTGAGTCTAAAAAAACACAAAGGGGTACCCCTTAGTGTTTTTTTGGGTGAAATATGTGACCTCCTCAGATCTTCCTCAAACCCACACCGTGTGTCAGAGAGGTCCTGACAAAGACAGTGGTGTGGTAATTGTTGCCCTACCACATCCCAAAGCTAAGATATAGGGACATGCTGTGCTGCATAAAATGTATAACTGTAAATTTCATGATGGGATTCCTACTTTCAGTGAAGCTAGGTAAACACAAGAGTAGAAGGGTGCGATCAGAAAAGCCTAGGCAGTCCAATATATCCTACATTTCACCTGTATTTTGCTTTATTGGACGTATAAAAAGCTCATAAATTTAATGCCAATATATTCAACACCAATAAACCTATTGAGAGAAATTCCCAGTTAAGTTTGTCCTCATATCTCAGCTTTGGGATGAGATAGGCTGAAAATAATCACACCTTTGTGTAAGTCAGGACCTGCCTAATCAACACCGTGAGTTTGGAAGAAATCTGAGACGGTCAAAAATTGAGTCTAAAAAAACACAAAGGGGTACCCCTTAGTGTTTTTTTGGGTGAAATATGTGACCTCCTCAGATCTTCTTCAAACCCACACCGTGTGTCAGAGAGGTCCTGACAAAGACAGTGGTGTGGTAATTGTTGCCCTACCACATCCCAAAGCTAAGATATAGGGACATGCTGTGCTGCATAAAATGTATAACTGTAAATTTCATGATGGGATTCCTACTTTCAGTGAAGCTAGGTAAACACAAGAGTAGAAGGGTGCGATCAGAAAAGCCTAGGCAGTCCAATATATCCTACATTTCACCTGTATTTTGCTTTATTGGACGTATAAAAAGCTCATAAATTTAATGCCAATATATTCAACACCAATAAACCTATTGAGAGAAATTCCCAGTTAAGTTTGTCCTCATATCTCAGCTTTGGGATGAGATAGGCTGAAAATAATCACACCTTTGTGTAAGTCAGGACCTGCCAAATCAACACCGTGAGTTTGGAAGAAATCTGAGACGGTCAAAAATTGAGTCTAAAAAAACACAAAGGGGTACCCCTTAGTGTTTTTTTGGGTGAAATATGTGACCTCCTCAGATCTTCTTCAAACCCACACCGTGTGTCAGAGAGGTCCTGACAAAGACAGTGGTGTGGTAATTGTTGCCCTACCACATCCCAAAGCTAAGATATAGGGACATGTTGTGCTGCATAAAATGTATAACTGTAAATTTCATGATGGGATTCCTACTTCCAGTGAAGCTAGGTAAACACATGAGTAGAAGGGTGCGATCAGAAAAGCCTAGTCAGTCCAATATATCCTACATTGCATCTGTATTTTGCTTTATTGGACGTATAAAAAGCTCATAAATTTAATGCCAATATATTCAACACCAATAAACCTATTGAGAGAAATTCCCAGTTAAGTT
Source organism: Hoplias malabaricus (assembly GCF_029633855.1). NCBI lineage: Eukaryota > Metazoa > Chordata > Actinopteri > Characiformes > Erythrinidae > Hoplias > Hoplias malabaricus. The sequence goes on from NC_089807.1 coordinate 45,651,135, forward strand.
TGTCCTCATATCTCAGCTTTGGGATGAGATAGGCTGAAAATAATCACACCTTTGTGTAAGTCAGGACCTGCTTAATCAACACCGTGAGTTTGGAAGAAATCTGAGATGGTCACAAATTGAGTCTAAAAAAACACAAAGGGGTACCCCTTAGTGTTCTTTTGGGTGAAATATATGACCTCCTCAGATCTTCTTCAAACCCACACCGTGTGTCAGAGAGGTCCTGACAAAGACAGTGGTGTGGTAATTGTTGCCCTACCACATCCCAAAGCTAAGATATAGGGACATGCTGTGCTGCATAAAATGTATAACTGTAAATTTCATGATGGGATTCCTACTTTCAGTGAAGCTACGTAAACACAAGAGTAGAAGGGTGCGATCAGAAAAGCCTAGGCAGTCCAATATATCCTACATTTCACCTGTATTTTGCTTTATTGGACGTATAAAAAGCTCATAAATTTAATGCCAATATATTCAACACCAATAAACCTATTGAGAGAAATTCCCAGTTAAGTTTGTCCTCATATCTCAGCTTTGGGATGAGATAGGCTGAAAATAATCACACCTTTGTGTAAGTCAGGACCTGCCTAATCAACATCGTGAGTTTGGAAGAAATCTGAGACGGTCAAAAATTGAGTCTAAAAAAACACAAAGGGGTACCCCTTAGTGTTTTTTTGGGTGAAATATGTGACCTCCTCAGATCTTCCTCAAACCCACACCGTGTGTCAGAGAGGTCCTGACAAAGACAGTGGTGTGGTAATTGTTGCCCTACCACATCCCAAAGCTAAGATATAGGGACATGCTGTGCTGCATAAAATGTATAACTGTAAATTTCATGATGGGATTCCTACTTTCAGTGAAGCTAGGTAAACACAAGAGTAGAAGGGTGCGATCAGAAAAGCCTAGGCAGTCCAATATATCCTACATTTCATCTGTATTTTGCTTTATTGGACGTATAAAAATCTCATAAATTTAATTCCAATATATTCAACACCAATAAACCTATTGAGAGAAAATCCCAGTTAAGTTTGTCCTCATATCTCAGCTTTGGGATGAGATAGGCTGAAAATAATCACACCTTTGTGTAAGTCAGGACCTGCCTAATCAACACCGTGAGTTTGGAAGAAATCTGAGACGGTCAAAAATTGAGTCTTAAAAACACAAAGGGGTACCCCTTAGTGTTTTTTGGGTGAAATATGTGACCTCCTCAGATCTTCTTCAAACCCACACCGTGTGTCAGGGAGGTCCTGACAAAGACAGTGGTGTGGTAATTGTTGCCCTACCACATCCCAAAGCTGAGATATAGGGACATGTTTTGCTGCATAAAATGTATAACTGTAAATTTCATGATGGGATTCCTACTTCCAGTGAAGCTAGGTAAACACAAGAGAAGAAGGGTGCGATCAGAAAAGCCTAGTCAGTCCAATATATCCTACATTGCATCTGTATTTTGCTTTATTGGACATATAACAAGCTCATAAATTTAATTCCAATATATTCAACACCAATAAACCTATTGAGAGAAAATCCCAGTTAAGTTTGTCCTCATATCTCAGCTTTGGGATGAGATAGGCTGAAAATAATCACACCTTTGTGTAAGTCAGGACCTGCCTAATCAACACCGTGAGTTTGGAAGAAATCTGAGACGGTCAAAAATTGAGTCTAAAAAAACACAAAGGGGTACCCCTTAGTGTTTTTTTGGGTGAAATATGTGACCTCCTCAGATCTTCTTCAAACCCACACCGTGTGTCAGAGAGGTCCTGACAAAGACAGTGGTGTGGTAATTGTTGCCCTACCACATCCCAAAGCTAAGATACAGGGACATGCTGTGCTGCATAAAATGTAGAACTGTAAATTTCATGATGGGATTCCTACTTCCAGTGAAGCTAGGTAAACACAAGAGTAGAAGGGTGCGATCAGAAAAGCCTAGGCAGTCCAATATATCCTACATTTCACCTGTATTTTGCTTTATTGGATGTATAAAAAGCTCATAAATTTAATGCCAATATATTCAACACCAATAAACCTATTGAGAGAAATTCCCAGTTAAGTTTGTCCTCATATCTCAGCTTTGGGATGAGATAGGCTGAAAATAATCACACCTTTGTGTAAGTCAGGACCTGCCTAATCAACACCGTGAGTTTGGAAGAAATCTGAGACGGTCAAAAATTGAGTCTAAAAAAACACAAAGGGGTACCCCTTAGTGTTTTTTTGGGTGAAATATGTGACCTCCTCAGATCTTCTTCAAACCCACACCGTGTGTCAGAGAGGTCCTGACAAAGACAGTGGTGTGGTAATTGTTGCCCTACCACATCCCAAAGCTAAGATATAGGGACATGCTGTGCTGCATAAAATGTATAACTGTACATTTCATGATGGGATTCCTACTTTCAGTGAAGCTAGGTAAACACAAGAGTAGAAGGGTGCGATCAGAAAAGCCTAGGCAGTCCAATATATCCTACATTTCATCTGTATTTTGCTTTATTGGACGTATAAAAATCTCATAAATTTAATTCCAATATATTCAACACCAATAAACCTATTGAGAGAAAATCCTAGTTAAGTTTGTCCTCATATCTCAGCTTTGGGATGAGATAGGCTGAAAATAATCACACCTTTGTGTAAGTCAGGACCTGCCTAATCAACACCGTGAGTTTGGAAGAAATCTGAGACGGTCAAAAATTGAGTCTTAAAAACACAAAGGGGTACCCCTTAGTGTTTTTTGGGTGAAATATGTGACCTCCTCAGATCTTCTTCAAACCCACACCGTGTGTCAGGGAGGTCCTGACAAAGACAGTGGTGTGGTAATTGTTGCCCTACCACATCCCAAAGCTGAGATATAGGGACATGTTTTGCTGCATAAAATGTATAACTGTGGTAATTGTTGCCCTACCACATCCCAAAGCTAAGATATAGGGACATGCTGTGCTGCATAAAATGTATAACTGTAAATTTCATGATGGGATTCCTACTTTCAGTGAAGCTACGTAAACACAAGAGTAGAAGGGTGCGATCAGAAAAGCCTAGGCAGTCCAATATATCCTACATTTCACCTGTATTTTGCTTTATTGGACGTATAAAAAGCTCATAAATTTAATGCCAATATATTCAACACCAATAAACCTATTGAGAGAAATTCCCAGTTAAGTTTGTCCTCATATCTCAGCTTTGGGATGAGATAGGCTGAAAATAATCACACCTTTGTGTAAGTCAGGACCTGCCTAATCAACATCGTGAGTTTGGAAGAAATCTGAGACGGTCAAAAATTGAGTCTAAAAAAACACAAAGGGGTACCCCTTAGTGTTTTTTTGGGTGAAATATGTGACCTCCTCAGATCTTCTTCAAACCCACACCGTGTGTCAGAGAGGTCCTGACAAAGACAGTGGTGTGGTAATTGTTGCCCTACCACATCCCAAAGCTAAGATATAGGGACATGCTGTGCTGCATAAAATGTATAACTGTAAATTTCATGATGGGATTCCTACTTTCAGTGAAGCTAGGTAAACACAAGAGTAGAAGGGTGCGATCAGAAAAGCCTAGGCAGTCCAATATATCCTACATTTCATCTGTATTTTGCTTTATTGGACGTATAAAAATCTCATAAATTTAATTCCAATATATTCAACACCAATAAACCTATTGAGAGAAAATCCCAGTTAAGTTTGTCCTCATATCTCAGCTTTGGGATGAGATAGGCTGAAAATAATCACACCTTTGTGTAAGTCAGGACCTGCCTAATCAACACCGTGAGTTTGGAAGAAATCTGAGACGGTCAAAAATTGAGTCTTAAAAACACAAAGGGGTACCCCTTAGTGTTTTTTTGGGTGAAATATGTGACCTCCTCAGATCTTCTTCAAACCCACACCGTGTGTCAGAGAGGTCCTGACAAAGACAGTGGTGTGGTAATTGTTGCCCTACCACATCCCAAAGCTAAGATATAGGGACATGTTGTGCTGCATAAAATGTATAACTGTAAATTTCATGATGGGATTCCTACTTCCAGTGAAGCTAGGTAAACACATGAGTAGAAGGGTGCGATCAGAAAAGCCTAGTCAGTCCAATATATCCTACATTGCATCTGTATTTTGCTTTATTGGACGTATAAAAAGCTCATAAATTTAATGCCAATATATTCAACACCAATAAACCTATTGAGAGAAATTCCCAGTTAAGTTTGTCCTCATATCTCAGCTTTGGGATGAGATAGGCTGAAAATAATCACACCTTTGTGTAAGTCAGGACCTGCTTAATCAACACCGTGAGTTTGGAAGAAATCTGAGACGGTCAAAAATTGAGTCTAAAAAAACACAAAGGGGTACCCCTTAGTGTTTTTTTGGGTGAAATATATGACCTCCTCAGATCTTCTTCAAACCCACACCGTGTGTCAGAGAGGTCCTGACAAAGACAGTGGTGTGGTAATTGTTGCCCTACCACATCCCAAAGCTAAGATATAGGGACATGCTGTGCTGCATAAAATGTATAACTGTAAATTTCATGATGGGATTCCTACTTTCAGTGAAGCTACGTAAACACAAGAGTAGAAGGGTGCGATCAGAAAAGCCTAGGCAGTCCAATATATCCTACATTTCACCTGTATTTTGCTTTATTGGACGTATAAAAAGCTCATAAATTTAATGCCAATATATTCAACACCAATAAACCTATTGAGAGAAATTCCCAGTTAAGTTTGTCCTCATATCTCAGCTTTGGGATGAGATAGGCTGAAAATAATCACACCTTTGTGTAAGTCAGGACCTGCCTAATCAACATCGTGAGTTTGGAAGAAATCTGAGACGGTCAAAAATTGAGTCTAAAAAAACACAAAGGGGTACCCCTTAGTGTTTTTTTGGGTGAAATATGTGACCTCCTCAGATCTTCTTCAAACCCACACCGTGTGTCAGAGAGGTCCTGACAAAGACAGTGGTGTGGTAATTGTTGCCCTACCACATCCCAAAGCTAAGATATAGGGACATGCTGTGCTGCATAAAACGTATAACTGTAAATTTCATGATGGGATTCCTACTTTCAGTGAAGCTAGGTAAACACAAGAGTAGAAGGGTGCGATCAGAAAAGCCTAGGCAGTCCAATATATCCTACATTTCATCTGTATTTTGCTTTATTGGACGTATAAAAATCTCATAAATTTAATGCCAATATATTCAACACCAATAAACCTATTGAGAGAAATTCCCAGTTAAGTTTGTCCTCATATCTCAGCTTTGGGATGAGATAGGCTGAAAATAATCACACCTTTGTGTAAGTCAGGACCTGCCTAATCAACACCGTGAGTTTGGAAGAAATCTGAGACGGTCAAAAATTGAGTCTAAAAAAACACAAAGGGGTACCCCTTAGTGTTTTTTGGGTGAAATATGTGACCTCCTCAGATCTTCTTCAAACCCACACCGTGTGTCAGAGAGGTCCTGACAAAGACAGTGGTGTGGTAATTGTTGCCCTACCACATCCCAAAGCTAAGATATAGGGACATGCTGTGCTGCATAAAATGTATAACTGTAAATTTCATGATGGGATTCCTACTTTCAGTGAAGCTAGGTAAACACAAGAGTAGAAGGGTGCGATCAGAAAAGCCTAGGCAGTCCAATATATCCTACATTTCATCTGTATTTTGCTTTATTGGACGTATAAAAATCTCATAAATTTAATTCCAATATATTCAACACCAATAAACCTATTGAGAGAAAATCCCAGTTAAGTTTGTCCTCATATCTCAGCTTTGGGATGAGATAGGCTGAAAATAATCACACCTTTGTGTAAGTCAGGACCTGCCTAATCAACACCGTGAGTTTGGAAGAAATCTGAGACGGTCAAAAATTGAGTCTTAAAAACACAAAGGGGTACCCCTTAGTGTTTTTTGGGTGAAATATGTGACCTCCTCAGATCTTCTTCAAACCCACACCGTGTGTCAGGGAGGTCCTGACAAAGACAGTGGTGTGGTAATTGTTGCCCTACCACATCCCAAAGCTGAGATATAGGGACATGTTTTGCTGCATAAAATGTATAACTGTAAATTTCATGATGGGATTCCTACTTCCAGTGAAGCTAGGTAAACACAAGAGTAGAAGGGTGCGATCAGAAAAGCCTAGTCAGTCCAATATATCCTACATTGCATCTGTATTTTGCTTTATTGGACATATAACAAGCTCATAAATTTAATTCCAATATATTCAACACCAATAAACCTATTGAGAGAAAATCCCAGTTAAGTTTGTCCTCATATCTCAGCTTTGGGATGAGATAGGCTGAAAATAATCACACCTTTGTGTAAGTCAGGACCTGCCTAATCAACACCGTGAGTTTGGAAGAAATCTGAGACGGTCAAAAATTGAGTCTAAAAAAACACAAAGGGGTACCCCTTAGTGTTTTTTGGGTGAAATATGTGACCTCCTCAGATCTTCTTCAAACCCACACCGTGTGTCAGAGAGGTCCTGACAAAGACAGTGGTGTGGTAATTGTTGCCCTACCACATCCCAAAGCTAAGATATAGGGACATGCTGTGCTGCATAAAATGTATAACTGTAAATTTCATGATGGGATTCCTACTTTCAGTGAAGCTAGGTAAACACAAGAGTAGAAGGGTGCGATCAGAAAAGCCTAGGCAGTCCAATATATCCTACATTTCATCTGTATTTTGCTTTATTGGACGTATAAAAATCTCATAAATTTAATTCCAATATATTCAACACCAATAAACCTATTGAGAGAAAATCCCAGTTAAGTTTGTTCTCATATCTCAGCTTTGGGATGAGATAGGCTGAAAATAATCACACCTTTGTGTAAGTCAGGACCTGCCTAATCAACACCGTGAGTTTGGAAGAAATCTGAGACGGTCAAAAATTGAGTCTAAAAAAACACAAAGGGGTACCCCTTAGTGTTTTTTTGGGTGAAATATGTGACCTCCTCAGATCTTCTTCAAACCCACACCGTGTGTCAGAGAGGTCCTGACAAAGACAGTGGTGTGGTAATTGTTGCCCTACCACATCCCAAAGCTAAGATATAGGGACATGTTGTGCTGCATAAAATGTATAACTGTAAATTTCATGATGGGATTCCTACTTCCAGTGAAGCTAGGTAAACACATGAGTAGAAGGGTGCGATCAGAAAAGCCTAGTCAGTCCAATATATCCTACATTGCATCTGTATTTTGCTTTATTGGACGTATAAAAAGCTCATAAATTTAATGCCAATATATTCAACACCAATAAACCTATTGAGAGAAATTCCCAGTTAAGTTTGTCCTCATATCTCAGCTTTGGGATGAGATAGGCTGAAAATAATCACACCTTTGTGTAAGTCAGGACCTGCCTAATCAACATCGTGAGTTTGGAAGAAATCTGAGACGGTCAAAAATTGAGTCTAAAAAAACACAAAGGGGTACCCCTTAGTGTTTTTTTGGGTGAAATATGTGACCTCCTCAGATCTTCTTCAAACCCACACCGTGTGTCAGAGAGGTCCTGACAAAGACAGTGGTGTGGTAATTGTTGCCCTACCACATCCCAAAGCTAAGATATAGGGACATGCTGTGCTGCATAAAATGTATAACTGTAAATTTCATGATGGGATTCCTACTTTCAGTGAAGATAGGTAAACACAAGAGTAGAAGGGTGCGATCAGAAAAGCCTAGGCAGTCCAATATATCCTACATTTCACCTGTATTTTGCTTTATTGGATGTATAAAAAGCTCATAAATTTAATGCCAATATATTCAACACCAATAAACCTATTGAGAGAAAATCCCAGTTAAGTTTGTCCTCATATCTCAGCTTTGGGATGAGATAGGCTGAAAATAATCACACCTTTGTGTAAGTCAGGACCTGCCTAATCAACACCGTGAGTTTGGAAGAAATCTGAGACGGTCAAAAATTGAGTCTAAAAAAACACAAAGGGGTACCCCTTAGTGTTTTTTTGGGTGAAATATGTGACCTCCTCAGATCTTCTTCAAACCCACACCGTGTGTCAGAGAGGTCCTGACAAAGACAGTGGTGTGGTAATTGTTGCCCTACCACATCCCAAAGCTAAGATATAGGGACATGCTGTGCTGCATAAAATGTATAACTGTAAATTTCATGATGGGATTCCTACTTTCAGTGAAGCTAGGTAAACACAAGAGTAGAAGGGTGCGATCAGAAAAGCCTAGGCAGTCCAATATATCCTACATTTCACCTGTATTTTGCTTTATTGGACGTATAAAAAGCTCATAAATTTAATGCCAATATATTCAACACCAATAAACCTATTGAGAGAAATTCCCAGTTAAGTTTGTCCTCATATCTCAGCTTTGGGATGAGATAGGCTGAAAATAATCACACCTTTGTGTAAGTCAGGACCTGCCTAATCAACACCGTGAGTTTGGAAGAAATCTGAGACGGTCAAAAATTGAGTCTAAAAAAACACAAAGGGGTACCCCTTAGTGTTTTTTTGGGTGAAATATGTGACCTCCTCAGATCTTCTTCAAACCCACACCGTGTGTCAGAGAGGTCCTGACAAAGACAGTGGTGTGGTAATTGTTGCCCTACCACATCCCAAAGCTAAGATATAGGGACATGTTGTGCTGCATAAAATGTATAACTGTAAATTTCATGATGGGATTCCTACTTCCAGTGAAGCTAGGTAAACACATGAGTAGAAGGGTGCGATCAGAAAAGCCTAGTCAGTCCAATATATCCTACATTGCATCTGTATTTTGCTTTATTGGACGTATAAAAAGCTCATAAATTTAATGCCAATATATTCAACACCAATAAACCTATTGAGAGAAATTCCCAGTTAAGTTTGTCCTCATATCTCAGCTTTGGGATGAGATAGGCTGAAAATAATCACACCTTTGTGTAAGTCAGGACCTGCCTAATCAACACCGTGAGTTTGGAAGAAATCTGAGACGGTCAAAAATTGAGTCTAAAAAAACACAAAGGGGTACCCCTTAGTGTTTTTTTGGGTGAAATATGTGACCTCCTCAGATCTTCTTCAAACCCACACCGTGTGTCAGAGAGGTCCTGACAAAGACAGTGGTGTGGTAATTGTTGCCCTACCACATCCCAAAGCTAAGATATAGGGACATGCTGTGCTGCATAAAATGTATAACTGTAAATTTCATGATGGGATTCCTACTTTCAGTGAAGCTAGGTAAACACAAGAGTAGAAGGGTGCGATCAGAAAAGCCTAGGCAGTCCAATATATCCTACATTTCACCTGTATTTTGCTTTATTGGACGTATAAAAAGCTCATAAATTTAATGCCAATATATTCAACACCAATAAACCTATTGAGAGAAATTCCCAGTTAAGTTTGTCCTCATATCTCAGCTTTGGGATGAGATAGGCTGAAAATAATCACACCTTTGTGTAAGTCAGGACCTGCCTAATCAACACCGTGAGTTTGGAAGAAATCTGAGACGGTCAAAAATTGAGTCTAAAAAAACACAAAGGGGTACCCCTTAGTGTTTTTTTGGGTGAAATATGTGACCTCCTCAGATCTTCTTCAAACCCACACCGTGTGTCAGAGAGGTCCTGACAAAGACAGTGGTGTGGTAATTGTTGCCCTACCACATCCCAAAGCTAAGATATAGGGACATGTTGTGCTGCATAAAATGTATAACTGTAAATTTCATGATGGGATTCCTACTTCCAGTGAAGCTAGGTAAACACATGAGTAGAAGGGTGCGATCAGAAAAGCCTAGTCAGTCCAATATATCCTACATTGCATCTGTATTTTGCTTTATTGGACGTATAAAAAGCTCATAAATTTAATGCCAATATATTCAACACCAATAAACCTATTGAGAGAAATTCCCAGTTAAGTTTGTCCTCATATCTCAGCTTTGGGATGAGATAGGCTGAAAATAATCACACCTTTGTGTAAGTCAGGACCTGCCTAATCAACACCGTGAGTTTGGAAGAAATCTGAGACGGTCAAAAATTGAGTCTAAAAAAATACAAAGGGGTACCCCTTAGTGTTTTTTTGGGTGAAATATGTGACCTCCTCAGATCTTCTTCAAACCCACACCGTGTGTCAGAGAGGTCCTGACAAAGACAGTGGTGTGGTAATTGTTGCCCTACCACATCCCAAAGCTAAGATATAGGGACATGCTGTGCTGCATAAAATGTATAACTGTAAATTTCATGATGGGATTTCTACTTTCAGTGAAGCTACGTAAACACAAGAGTAGAAGGGTGCGATCAGAAAAGCCTAGGCAGTCCAATATATCCTACATTGCATCTGTATTTTGCTTTATTGGACATATAACAAGCTCATAAATTTAATTCCAATATATTCAACACCAATAAACCTATTGAGAGAAAATCCCAGTTAAGTTTGTCCTCATATCTCAGCTTTGGGATGAGATAGGCTGAAAATAATCACACCTTTGTGTAAGTCAGGACCTGCCTAATCAACACCGTGAGTTTGGAAGAAATCTGAGACGGCCAAAAATTGAGTCTAAAAAACACAAAGGTGTACCCCTTAGTGTTTTTTGGGTGAAATATGTGACCTCCTCAGATCTTCTTCAAACCCACACCGTGTGTCAGGGAGGTCCTGACAAAGACAGTGGTGTGGTAATTGTTGCCCTACCACATCCCAAAGCTGAGATATAGGGACATGTTTTGCTGCATAAAATGTAGAACTGTAAATTTCATGATGGGATTCCTACTTCCAGTGAAGCTAGGTAAACACATGAGTAGAAGGGTGCGATCAGAAAAGCCTAGTCAGTCCAATATATCCTACATTGCATCTGTATTTTGCTTTATTGGACGTATAAAAAGCTCATAAATTTAATTCCAATATATTCAACACCAATAAACCTATTGAGAGAAAATCCCAGTTAAGTTTGTCCTCATATCTCAGCTTTGGGATGAGATAGGCTGAAAATAATCACACCTTTGTGTAAGTCAGGTCCTGCCTAATCAACACCGTGAGTTTGGAAGAAATCTGAGACGGTCAAAAATTGAGTCTAAAAAACACAAAGGGGTACCCCTTAGTGTTTTTTGGGTGAAATATGTGACCTCCTCAGATCTTCTTCAAACCCACACCATGTGTCAGGGAGGTCCTGACAAAGACAGTGGTGTGGTAATTGTTGCCCTACCACATCCCAAAGCTGAGATATAGGGACATGTTTTGCTGCATAAAATGTAGAACTGTAAATTTCATGATGGGATTCCTACTTCCAGTGAAGCTAGGTAAACACAAGAGTAGAAGGGTGCGATCAGAAAAGCCTAGTCAGTCCAATATATCCTACATTGCATCTGTATTTTGCTTTATTGGACGTATAAAAAGCTCATAAATTTAATGCCAATATATTCAACACCAATAAACCTATTGAGAGAAATTCCCAGTTAAGTTTGTCCTCATATCTCAGCTTTGGGATGAGATAGGCTGAAAATAATCACACCTTTGTGTAAGTCAGGACCTGCCTAATCAACACCGTGAGTTTGGAAGAAATCTGAGACGGTCAAAAATTGAGTCTAAAAAAACACAAAGGGGTACCCCTTAGTGTTTTTTTGGGTGAAATATGTGACCTCCTCAGATCTTCTTCAAACCCACACCGTGTGTCAGAGAGGTCCTGACAAAGACAGTGGTGTGGTAATTGTTGCCCTACCACATCCCAAAGCTAAGATATAGGGACATGCTGTGCTGCATAAAATGTATAACTGTAAATTTCATGATGGGATTCCTACTTTCAGTGAAGCTAGGTAAACACAAGAGTAGAAGGGTGCGATCAGAAAAGCCTAGGCAGTCCAATATATCCTACATTTCACCTGTATTTTGCTTTATTGGACGTATAAAAAGCTCATAAATTTAATGCCAATATATTCAACACCAATAAACCTATTGAGAGAAATTCCCAGTTAAGTTTGTCCTCATATCTCAGCTTTGGGATGAGATAGGCTGAAAATAATCACACCTTTGTGTAAGTCAGGACCTGCCTAATCAACACCGTGAGTTTGGAAGAAATCTGAGACGGTCAAAAATTGAGTCTAAAAAAACACAAAGGGGTACCCCTTAGTGTTTTTTTGGGTGAAATATGTGACCTCCTCAGATCTTCTTCAAACCCACACCGTGTGTCAGAGAGGTCCTGACAAAGACAGTGGTGTGGTAATTGTTGCCCTACCACATCCCAAAGCTAAGATATAGGGACATGTTGTGCTGCATAAAATGTATAACTGTAAATTTCATGATGGGATTCCTACTTCCAGTGAAGCTAGGTAAACACATGAGTAGAAGGGTGCGATCAGAAAAGCCTAGTCAGTCCAATATATCCTACATTGCATCTGTATTTTGCTTTATTGGACGTATAAAAAGCTCATAAATTTAATGCCAATATATTCAACACCAATAAACCTATTGAGAGAAATTCCCAGTTAAGTTTGTCCTCATATCTCAGCTTTGGGATGAGATAGGCTGAAAATAATCACACCTTTGTGTAAGTCAGGACCTGCCTAATCAACATCGTGAGTTTGGAAGAAATCTGAGACGGTCAAAAATTGAGTCTAAAAAAACACAAAGGGGTACCCCTTAGTGTTTTTTTGGGTGAAATATGTGACCTCCTCAGATCTTCTTCAAACCCACACCGTGTGTCAGAGAGGTCCTGACAAAGACAGTGGTGTGGTAATTGTTGCCCTACCACATCCCAAAGCTAAGATATAGGGACATGCTGTGCTGCATAAAATGTATAACTGTAAATTTCATGATGGGATTCCTACTTTCAGTGAAGCTAGGTAAACACAAGAGTAGAAGGGTGCGATCAGAAAAGCCTAGGCAGTCCAATATATCCTACATTTCATCTGTATTTTGCTTTATTGGACGTATAAAAATCTCATAAATTTAATTCCAATATATTCAACACCAATAAACCTATTGAGAGAAATTCCCAGTTAAGTTTGTCCTCATATCTCAGCTTTGGGATGAGATAGGCTGAAAATAATCACACCTTTGTGTAAGTCAGGACCTGCCTAATCAACACCGTGAGTTTGGAAGAAATCTGAGACGGTCAAAAATTGAGTCTAAAAAAACACAAAGGGGTACCCCTTAGTGTTTTTTTGGGTGAAATATGTGACCTCCTCAGATCTTCTTCAAACCCACACCGTGTGTCAGAGAGGTCCTGACAAAGACAGTGGTGTGGTAATTGTTGCCCTACCACATCCCAAAGCTAAGATATAGGGACATGTTGTGCTGCATAAAATGTATAACTGTAAATTTCATGATGGGATTCCTACTTCCAGTGAAGCTAGGTAAACACATGAGTAGAAGGGTGCGATCAGAAAAGCCTAGTCAGTCCAATATATCCTACATTGCATCTGTATTTTGCTTTATTGGACGTATAAAAAGCTCATAAATTTAATGCCAATATATTCAACACCAATAAACCTATTGAGAGAAATTCCCAGTTAAGTTTGTCCTCATATCTCAGCTTTGGGATGAGATAGGCTGAAAATAATCACACCTTTGTGTAAGTCAGGACCTGCCTAATCAACATCGTGAGTTTGGAAGAAATCTGAGACGGTCAAAAATTGAGTCTAAAAAAACACAAAGGGGTACCCCTTAGTGTTTTTTTGGGTGAAATATGTGACCTCCTCAGATCTTCTTCAAACCCACACCGTGTGTCAGAGAGGTCCTGACAAAGACAGTGGTGTGGTAATTGTTGCCCTACCACATCCCAAAGCTAAGATATAGGGACATGCTGTGCTGCATAAAATGTATAACTGTAAATTTCATGATGGGATTCCTACTTTCAGTGAAGCTAGGTAAACACAAGAGTAGAAGGGTGCGATCAGAAAAGCCTAGGCAGTCCAATATATCCTACATTTCATCTGTATTTTGCTTTATTGGACGTATAAAAATCTCATAAATTTAATTCCAATATATTCAACACCAATAAACCTATTGAGAGAAAATCCCAGTTAAGTTTGTCCTCATATCTCAGCTTTGGGATGAGATAGGCTGAAAATAATCACACCTTTGTGTAAGTCAGGACCTGCCTAATCAACACCGTGAGTTTGGAAGAAATCTGAGACGGTCAAAAATTGAGTCTTAAAAACACAAAGGGGTACCCCTTAGTGTTTTTTGGGTGAAATATGTGACCTCCTCAGATCTTCTTCAAACCCACACCGTGTGTCAGGGAGGTCCTGACAAAGACAGTGGTGTGGTAATTGTTGCCCTACCACATCCCAAAGCTGAGATATAGGGACATGTTTTGCTGCATAAAATGTATAACTGTAAATTTCATAATGGGATTCCTACTTCCAGTGAAGCTAGGTAAACACAAGAGTAGAAGGGTGCGATCAGAAAAGCCTAGTCAGTCCAATATATCCTACATTGCATCTGTATTTTGCTTTATTGGACATATAACAAGCTCATAAATTTAATTCCAATATATTCAACACCAATAAACCTATTGAGAGAAAATCCCAGTTAAGTTTGTCCTCATATCTCAGCTTTGGGATGAGATAGGCTGAAAATAATCACACCTTTGTGTAAGTCAGGACCTGCCTAATCAACACCGTGAGTTTGGAAGAAATCTGAGACGGTCAAAAATTGAATCTAAAAAAACACAAAGGGGTACCCCTTAGTGTTTTTTTGGGTGAAATATGTGACCTCCTCAGATCTTCTTCAAACCCACACCGTGTGTCAGAGAGGTCCTGACAAAGACAGTGGTGTGGTAATTGTTGCCCTACCACATCCCAAAGCTAAGATATAGGGACATGCTGTGCTGCATAAAATGTAGAACTGTAAATTTCATGATGGGATTCCTACTTTCAGTGAAGCTAGGTAAACACAAGAGTAGAAGGGTGCGATCAGAAAAGCCTAGGCAGTCCAATATATCCTACATTTCACCTGTATTTTGCTTTATTGGATGTATAAAAAGCTCATAAATTTAATGCCAATATATTCAACACCAATAAACCTATTGAGAGAAAATCCCAGTTAAGTTTGTCCTCATATCTCAGCTTTGGGATGAGATAGGCTGAAAATAATCACACCTTTGTGTAAGTCAGGACCTGCCTAATCAACACCGTGAGTTTGGAAGAAATCTGAGACGGTCAAAAATTGAGTCTAAAAAAACACAAAGGGGTACCCCTTAGTGTTTTTTTGGGTGAAATATGTGACCTCCTCAGATCTTCTTCAAACCCACACCGTGTGTCAGGGAGGTCCTGACAAAGACAGTGGTGTGGTAATTGTTGCCCTACCACATCCCAAAGCTGAGATATAGGGACATGTTTTGCTGCATAAAATGTATAACTGTAAATTTCATGATGGGATTCCTACTTCCAGTGAAGCTAGGTAAACACAAGAGTAGAAGGGTGCGATCAGAAAAGCCTAGTCAGTCCAATATATCCTACATTGCATCTGTATTTTGCTTTATTGGACGTATAAAAAGCTCATAAATTTAATGCCAATATATTCAACACCAATAAACCTATTGAGAGAAATTCCCAGTTAAGTTTGTCCTCATATCTCAGCTTTGGGATGAGATAGGCTGAAAATAATCACACCTTTGTGTAAGTCAGGACCTGCTTAATCAACACCGTGAGTTTGGAAGAAATCTGAGACGGTCAAAAATTGAGTCTAAAAAAACACAAAGGGGTACCCCTTAGTGTTTTTTTGGGTGAAATATATGACCTCCTCAGATCTTCTTCAAACCCACACCGTGTGTCAGAGAGGTCCTGACAAAGACAGTGGTGTGGTAATTGTTGCCCTACCACATCCCAAAGCTAAGATATAGGGACATGCTGTGCTGCATAAAATGTATAACTGTAAATTTCATGATGGGATTCCTACTTTCAGTGAAGCTACGTAAACACAAGAGTAGAAGGGTGCGATCAGAAAAGCCTAGGCAGTCCAATATATCCTACATTTCACCTGTATTTTGCTTTATTGGACGTATAAAAAGCTCATAAATTTAATGCCAATATATTCAACACCAATAAACCTATTGAGAGAAATTCCCAGTTAAGTTTGTCCTCATATCTCAGCTTTGGGATGAGATAGGCTGAAAATAATCACACCTTTGTGTAAGTCAGGACCTGCCTAATCAACATCGTGAGTTTGGAAGAAATCTGAGACGGTCAAAAATTGAGTCTAAAAAAACACAAAGGGGTACCCCTTAGTGTTTTTTTGGGTGAAATATGTGACCTCCTCAGATCTTCTTCAAACCCACACCGTGTGTCAGGGAGGTCCTGACAAAGACAGTGGTGTGGTAATTGTTGCCCTACCACATCCCAAAGCTAAGATATAGGGACATGCTGTGCTGCATAAAATGTATAACTGTAAATTTCATGATGGGATTCCTACTTTCAGTGAAGCTAGGTAAACACAAGAGTAGAAGGGTGCGATCAGAAAAGCCTAGGCAGTCCAATATATCCTACATTTCATCTGTATTTTGCTTTATTGGACGTATAAAAATCTCATAAATTTAATTCCAATATATTCAACACCAATAAACCTATTGAGAGAAAATCCCAGTTAAGTTTGTCCTCATATCTCAGCTTTGGGATGAGATAGGCTGAAAATAATCACACCTTTGTGTAAGTCAGGACCTGCCTAATCAACACCGTGAGTTTGGAAGAAATCTGAGACGGTCAAAAATTGAGTCTTAAAAACACAAAGGGGTACCCCTTAGTGTTTTTTGGGTGAAATATGTGACCTCCTCAGATCTTCTTCAAACCCACACCGTGTGTCAGGGAGGTCCTGACAAAGACAGTGGTGTGGTAATTGTTGCCCTACCACATCCCAAAGCTAAGATATAGGGACATGCTGTGCTGCATAAAATGTATAACTGTAAATTTCATGATGGGATTCCTACTTTCAGTGAAGCTAGGTAAACACAAGAGTAGAAGGGTGCGATCAGAAAAGCCTAGGCAGTCCAATATATCCTACATTTCATCTGTATTTTGCTTTATTGGACGTATAAAAATCTCATAAATTTAATTCCAATATATTCAACACCAATAAACCTATTGAGAGAAAATCCCAGTTAAGTTTGTCCTCATATCTCAGCTTTGGGATGAGATAGGCTGAAAATAATCACACCTTTGTGTAAGTCAGGACCTGCCTAATCAACACCGTGAGTTTGGAAGAAATCTGAGACGGTCAAAAATTGAGTCTTAAAAACACAAAGGGGTACCCCTTAGTGTTTTTTGGGTGAAATATGTGACCTCCTCAGATCTTCTTCAAACCCACACCGTGTGTCAGGGAGGTCCTGACAAAGACAGTGGTGTGGTAATTGTTGCCCTACCACATCCCAAAGCTGAGATATAGGGACATGTTTTGCTGCATAAAATGTATAACTGTAAATTTCATGATGGGATTCCTACTTCCAGTGAAGCTAGGTAAACACAAGAGTAGAAGGGTGCGATCAGAAAAGCCTAGTCAGTCCAATATATCCTACATTGCATCTGTATTTTGCTTTATTGGACATATAACAAGCTCATAAATTTAATTCCAATATATTCAACACCAATAAACCTATTGAGAGAAAATCCCAGTTAAGTTTGTCCTCATATCTCAGCTTTGGGATGAGATAGGCTGAAAATAATCACACCTTTGTGTAAGTCAGGACCTGCCTAATCAACACCGTGAGTTTGGAAGAAATCTGAGACGGTCAAAAATTGAGTCTAAAAAAACACAAAGGGGTACCCCTTAGTGTTTTTTTGGGTGAAATATGTGACCTCCTCAGATCTTCTTCAAACCCACACCGTGTGTCAGAGAGGTCCTGACAAAGACAGTGGTGTGGTAATTGTTGCCCTACCACATCCCAAAGCTAAGATATAGGGACATGCTGTGCTGCATAAAATGTAGAACTGTAAATTTCATGATGGGATTCCTACTTTCAGTGAAGCTAGGTAAACACAAGAGTAGAAGGGTGCGATCAGAAAAGCCTAGGCAGTCCAATATATCCTACATTTCACCTGTATTTTGCTTTATAGGATGTATAAAAAGCTCATAAATTTAATGCCAATATATTCAACACCAATAAACCTATTGAGAGAAATTCCCAGTTAAGTTTGTCCTCATATCTCAGCTTTGGGATGAGATAGGCTGAAAATAATCACACCTTTGTGTAAGTCAGGACCTGCCTAATCAACACCGTGAGTTTGGAAGAAATCTGAGACGGTCAAAAATTGAGTCTAAAAAAACACAAAGGGGTACCCCTTAGTGTTTTTTTGGGTGAAATATGTGACCTCCTCAGATCTTCTTCAAACCCACACCGTGTGTCAGAGAGGTCCTGACAAAGACAGTGGTGTGGTAATTGTTGCCCTACCACATCCCAAAGCTAAGATATAGGGACATGCTGTGCTGCATAAAATGTATAACTGTAAATTTCATGATGGGATTCCTACTTTCAGTGAAGCTAGGTAAACACAAGAGTAGAAGGGTGCGATCAGAAAAGCCTAGGCAGTCCAATATATCCTACATTTCATCTGTATTTTGCTTTATTGGACGTATAAAAATCTCATAAATTTAATTCCAATATATTCAACACCAATAAACCTATTGAGAGAAAATCCCAGTTAAGTTTGTCCTCATATCTCAGCTTTGGGATGAGATAGGCTGAAAATAATCACACCTTTGTGTAAGTCAGGACCTGCCTAATCAACACCGTGAGTTTGGAAGAAATCTGAGACGGTCAAAATATGTGACCTCCTCAGATCTTCTTCAAACCCACACCGTGTGTCAGAGAGGTCCTGACAAAGACAGTGGTGTGGTAATTGTTGCCCTACCACATCCCAAAGCTAAGATATAGGGACATGCTGTGCTGCATAAAATGTATAACTGTAAATTTCATGATGGGATTCCTACTTTCAGTGAAGCTAGGTAAACACAAGAGTAGAAGGGTGCGATCAGAAAAGCCTAGGCAGTCCAATATATCCTACATTTCACCTGTATTTTGCTTTATTGGACGTATAAAAAGCTCATAAATTTAATGCCAATATATTCAACACCAATAAACCTATTGAGAGAAATTCCCAGTTAAGTTTGTCCTCATATCTCAGCTTTGGGATGAGATAGGCTGAAAATAATCACACCTTTGTGTAAGTCAGGACCTGCCTAATCAACACCGTGAGTTTGGAAGAAATCTGAGACGGTCAAAAATTGAGTCTAAAAAAACACAAAGGGGTACCCCTTAGTGTTTTTTTGGGTGAAATATGTGACCTCCTCAGATCTTCTTCAAACCCACACCGTGTGTCAGAGAGGTCCTGACAAAGACAGTGGTGTGGTAATTGTTGCCCTACCACATCCCAAAGCTAAGATATAGGGACATGCTGTGCTGCATAAAATGTATAACTGTAAATTTCATGATGGGATTCCTACTTTCAGTGAAGCTAGGTAAACACAAGAGTAGAAGGGTGCGATCAGAAAAGCCTAGGCAGTCCAATATATCCTACATTTCACCTGTATTTTGCTTTATTGGACGTATAAAAAGCTCATAAATTTAATGCCAATATATTCAACACCAATAAACCTATTGAGAGAAATTCCCAGTTAAGTTTGTCCTCATATCTCAGCTTTGGGATGAGATAGGCTGAAAATAATCACACCTTTGTGTAAGTCAGGACCTGCCAAATCAACACCGTGAGTTTGGAAGAAATCTGAGACGGTCAAAAATTGAGTCTAAAAAAACACAAAGGGGTACCCCTTAGTGTTTTTTTGGGTGAAATATGTGACCTCCTCAGATCTTCTTCAAACCCACACCGTGTGTCAGAGAGGTCCTGACAAAGACAGTGGTGTGGTAATTGTTGCCCTACCACATCCCAAAGCTAAGATATAGGGACATGTTGTGCTGCATAAAATGTATAACTGTAAATTTCATGATGGGATTCCTACTTCCAGTGAAGCTAGGTAAACATATGAGTAGAAGGGTGCGATCAGAAAAGCCTAGTCAGTCCAATATATCCTACATTGCATCTGTATTTTGCTTTATTGGACGTATAAAAAGCTCATAAATTTAATGCCAATATATTCAACACCAATAAACCTATTGAGAGAAATTCCCAGTTAAGTTTGTCCTCATATCTCAGCTTTGGGATGAGATAGGCTGAAAATAATCACACCTTTGTGTAAGTCAGGACCTGCTTAATCAACACCGTGAGTTTGGAAGAAATCTGAGATGGTCACAAATTGAGTCTAAAAAAACACAAAGGGGTACCCCTTAGTGTTTTTTTGGGTGAAATATATGACCTCCTCAGATCTTCTTCAAACCCACACCGTGTGTCAGAGAGGTCCTGACAAAGACAGTGGTGTGGTAATTGTTGCCCTACCACATCCCAAAGCTAAGATATAGGGACATGCTGTGCTGCATAAAATGTATAACTGTAAATTTCATGATGGGATTCCTACTTTCAGTGAAGCTACGTAAACACAAGAGTAGAAGGGTGCGATCAGAAAAGCCTAGGCAGTCCAATATATCCTACATTTCACCTGTATTTTGCTTTATTGGACGTATAAAAAGCTCATAAATTTAATGCCAATATATTCAACACCAATAAACCTATTGAGAGAAATTCCCAGTTAAGTTTGTCCTCATATCTCAGCTTTGGGATGAGATAGGCTGAAAATAATCACACCTTTGTGTAAGTCAGGACCTGCCTAATCAACATCGTGAGTTTGGAAGAAATCTGAGACGGTCAAAAATTGAGTCTAAAAAAACACAAAGGGGTACCCCTTAGTGTTTTTTTGGGTGAAATATGTGACCTCCTCAGATCTTCCTCAAACCCACACCGTGTGTCAGAGAGGTCCTGACAAAGACAGTGGTGTGGTAATTGTTGCCCTACCACATCCCAAAGCTAAGATATAGGGACATGCTGTGCTGCATAAAATGTATAACTGTAAATTTCATGATGGGATTCCTACTTTCAGTGAAGCTAGGTAAACACAAGAGTAGAAGGGTGCGATCAGAAAAGCCTAGGCAGTCCAATATATCCTACATTTCACCTGTATTTTGCTTTATTGGACGTATAAAAAGCTCATAAATTTAATGCCAATATATTCAACACCAATAAACCTATTGAGAGAAATTCCCAGTTAAGTTTGTCCTCATATCTCAGCTTTGGGATGAGATAGGCTGAAAATAATCACACCTTTGTGTAAGTCAGGACCTGCCTAATCAACACCGTGAGTTTGGAAGAAATCTGAGACGGTCAAAAATTGAGTCTAAAAAAACACAAAGGGGTACCCCTTAGTGTTTTTTTGGGTGAAATATGTGACCTCCTCAGATCTTCTTCAAACCCACACCGTGTGTCAGAGAGGTCCTGACAAAGACAGTGGTGTGGTAATTGTTGCCCTACCACATCCCAAAGCTAAGATATAGGGACATGCTGTGCTGCATAAAATGTATAACTGTAAATTTCATGATGGGATTCCTACTTTCAGTGAAGCTAGGTAAACACAAGAGTAGAAGGGTGCGATCAGAAAAGCCTAGGCAGTCCAATATATCCTACATTTCACCTGTATTTTGCTTTATTGGACGTATAAAAAGCTCATAAATTTAATGCCAATATATTCAACACCAATAAACCTATTGAGAGAAATTCCCAGTTAAGTTTGTCCTCATATCTCAGCTTTGGGATGAGATAGGCTGAAAATAATCACACCTTTGTGTAAGTCAGGACCTGCCAAATCAACACCGTGAGTTTGGAAGAAATCTGAGACGGTCAAAAATTGAGTCTAAAAAAACACAAAGGGGTACCCCTTAGTGTTTTTTTGGGTGAAATATGTGACCTCCTCAGATCTTCTTCAAACCCACACCGTGTGTCAGAGAGGTCCTGACAAAGACAGTGGTGTGGTAATTGTTGCCCTACCACATCCCAAAGCTAAGATATAGGGACATGTTGTGCTGCATAAAATGTATAACTGTAAATTTCATGATGGGATTCCTACTTCCAGTGAAGCTAGGTAAACACATGAGTAGAAGGGTGCGATCAGAAAAGCCTAGTCAGTCCAATATATCCTACATTGCATCTGTATTTTGCTTTATTGGACGTATAAAAAGCTCATAAATTTAATGCCAATATATTCAACACCAATAAACCTATTGAGAGAAATTCCCAGTTAAGTTTGTCCTCATATCTCAGCTTTGGGATGAGATAGGCTGAAAATAATCACACCTTTGTGTAAGTCAGGACCTGCTTAATCAACACCGTGAGTTTGGAAGAAATCTGAGATGGTCACAAATTGAGTCTAAAAAAACACAAAGGGGTACCCCTTAGTGTTCTTTTGGGTGAAATATATGACCTCCTCAGATCTTCTTCAAACCCACACCGTGTGTCAGAGAGGTCCTGACAAAGACAGTGGTGTGGTAATTGTTGCCCTACCACATCCCAAAGCTAAGATATAGGGACATGCTGTGCTGCATAAAATGTATAACTGTAAATTTCATGATGGGATTCCTACTTTCAGTGAAGCTACGTAAACACAAGAGTAGAAGGGTGCGATCAGAAAAGCCTAGGCAGTCCAATATATCCTACATTTCACCTGTATTTTGCTTTATTGGACGTATAAAAAGCTCATAAATTTAATGCCAATATATTCAACACCAATAAACCTATTGAGAGAAATTCCCAGTTAAGTTTGTCCTCATATCTCAGCTTTGGGATGAGATAGGCTGAAAATAATCACACCTTTGTGTAAGTCAGGACCTGCCTAATCAACATCGTGAGTTTGGAAGAAATCTGAGACGGTCAAAAATTGAGTCTAAAAAAACACAAAGGGGTACCCCTTAGTGTTTTTTTGGGTGAAATATGTGACCTCCTCAGATCTTCCTCAAACCCACACCGTGTGTCAGAGAGGTCCTGACAAAGACAGTGGTGTGGTAATTGTTGCCCTACCACATCCCAAAGCTAAGATATAGGGACATGCTGTGCTGCATAAAATGTATAACTGTAAATTTCATGATGGGATTCCTACTTTCAGTGAAGCTAGGTAAACACAAGAGTAGAAGGGTGCGATCAGAAAAGCCTAGGCAGTCCAATATATCCTACATTTCATCTGTATTTTGCTTTATTGGACGTATAAAAATCTCATAAATTTAATTCCAATATATTCAACACCAATAAACCTATTGAGAGAAAATCCCAGTTAAGTTTGTCCTCATATCTCAGCTTTGGGATGAGATAGGCTGAAAATAATCACACCTTTGTGTAAGTCAGGACCTGCCTAATCAACACCGTGAGTTTGGAAGAAATCTGAGACGGTCAAAAATTGAGTCTTAAAAACACAAAGGGGTACCCCTTAGTGTTTTTTGGGTGAAATATGTGACCTCCTCAGATCTTCTTCAAACCCACACCGTGTGTCAGGGAGGTCCTGACAAAGACAGTGGTGTGGTAATTGTTGCCCTACCACATCCCAAAGCTGAGATATAGGGACATGTTTTGCTGCATAAAATGTATAACTGTAAATTTCATGATGGGATTCCTACTTCCAGTGAAGCTAGGTAAACACAAGAGAAGAAGGGTGCGATCAGAAAAGCCTAGTCAGTCCAATATATCCTACATTGCATCTGTATTTTGCTTTATTGGACATATAACAAGCTCATAAATTTAATTCCAATATATTCAACACCAATAAACCTATTGAGAGAAAATCCCAGTTAAGTTTGTCCTCATATCTCAGCTTTGGGATGAGATAGGCTGAAAATAATCACACCTTTGTGTAAGTCAGGACCTGCCTAATCAACACCGTGAGTTTGGAAGAAATCTGAGACGGTCAAAAATTGAGTCTAAAAAAACACAAAGGGGTACCCCTTAGTGTTTTTTTGGGTGAAATATGTGACCTCCTCAGATCTTCTTCAAACCCACACCGTGTGTCAGAGAGGTCCTGACAAAGACAGTGGTGTGGTAATTGTTGCCCTACCACATCCCAAAGCTAAGATACAAGGACATGCTGTGCTGCATAAAATGTATAACTGTAAATTTCATGATGGGATTCCTACTTCCAGTGAAGCTAGGTAAACACAAGAGTAGAAGGGTGCGATCAGAAAAGCCTAGTCAGTCCAATATATCCTACATTGCATCTGTATTTTGCTTTATTGGACATATAACAAGCTCATAAATTTAATTCCAATATATTCAACACCAATAAACCTATTGAGAGAAAATCCCAGTTAAGTTTGTCCTCAT
The DNA here is from genome assembly GCF_029633855.1 of Hoplias malabaricus. NCBI lineage: Eukaryota > Metazoa > Chordata > Actinopteri > Characiformes > Erythrinidae > Hoplias > Hoplias malabaricus. Next base: position 45,675,254 of record NC_089807.1, read on the forward strand.
ATCTCAGCTTTGGGATGAGATAGGCTGAAAATAATCACACCTTTGTGTAAGTCAGGACCTGCCTAATCAACACCGTGAGTTTGGAAGAAATCTGAGACGGTCAAAAATTGAGTCTAAAAAAACACAAAGGGGTACCCCTTAGTGTTTTTTTCGGTGAAATATGTGACCTCCTCAGATCTTCTTCAAACCCACACCGTGTGTCAGAGAGGTCCTGACAAAGACAGTGGTGTGGTAATTGTTGCCCTACCACATCCCAAAGCTAAGATATAGGGACATGCTGTGCTGCATAAAATGTAGAACTGTAAATTTCATGATGGGATTCCTACTTTCAGTGAAGCTAGGTAAACACAAGAGTAGAAGGGTGCGATCAGAAAAGCCTAGGCAGTCCAATATATCCTACATTTCACCTGTATTTTGCTTTATTGGATGTATAAAAAGCTCATAAATTTAATGCCAATATATTCAACACCAATAAACCTATTGAGAGAAATTCCCAGTTAAGTTTGTCCTCATATCTCAGCTTTGGGATGAGATAGGCTGAAAATAATCACACCTTTGTGTAAGTCAGGACCTGCCTAATCAACACCGTGAGTTTGGAAGAAATCTGAGACGGTCAAAAATTGAGTCTAAAAAAACACAAAGGGGTACCCCTTAGTGTTTTTTTGGGTGAAATATGTGACCTCCTCAGATCTTCTTCAAACCCACACCGTGTGTCAGAGAGGTCCTGACAAAGACAGTGGTGTGGTAATTGTTGCCCTACCACATCCCAAAGCTAAGATATAGGGACATGCTGTGCTGCATAAAATGTATAACTGTACATTTCATGATGGGATTCCTACTTTCAGTGAAGCTAGGTAAACACAAGAGTAGAAGGGTGCGATCAGAAAAGCCTAGGCAGTCCAATATATCCTACATTTCATCTGTATTTTGCTTTATTGGACGTATAAAAATCTCATAAATTTAATTCCAATATATTCAACACCAATAAACCTATTGAGAGAAAATCCTAGTTAAGTTTGTCCTCATATCTCAGCTTTGGGATGAGATAGGCTGAAAATAATCACACCTTTGTGTAAGTCAGGACCTGCCTAATCAACACCGTGAGTTTGGAAGAAATCTGAGACGGTCAAAAATTGAGTCTTAAAAACACAAAGGGGTACCCCTTAGTGTTTTTTGGGTGAAATATGTGACCTCCTCAGATCTTCTTCAAACCCACACCGTGTGTCAGGGAGGTCCTGACAAAGACAGTGGTGTGGTAATTGTTGCCCTACCACATCCCAAAGCTGAGATATAGGGACATGTTTTGCTGCATAAAATGTATAACTGTGGTAATTGTTGCCCTACCACATCCCAAAGCTAAGATATAGGGACATGCTGTGCTGCATAAAATGTATAACTGTAAATTTCATGATGGGATTCCTACTTTCAGTGAAGCTACGTAAACACAAGAGTAGAAGGGTGCGATCAGAAAAGCCTAGGCAGTCCAATATATCCTACATTTCACCTGTATTTTGCTTTATTGGACGTATAAAAAGCTCATAAATTTAATGCCAATATATTCAACACCAATAAACCTATTGAGAGAAATTCCCAGTTAAGTTTGTCCTCATATCTCAGCTTTGGGATGAGATAGGCTGAAAATAATCACACCTTTGTGTAAGTCAGGACCTGCCTAATCAACATCGTGAGTTTGGAAGAAATCTGAGACGGTCAAAAATTGAGTCTAAAAAAACACAAAGGGGTACCCCTTAGTGTTTTTTTGGGTGAAATATGTGACCTCCTCAGATCTTCTTCAAACCCACACCGTGTGTCAGAGAGGTCCTGACAAAGACAGTGGTGTGGTAATTGTTGCCCTACCACATCCCAAAGCTAAGATATAGGGACATGCTGTGCTGCATAAAATGTATAACTGTAAATTTCATGATGGGATTCCTACTTTCAGTGAAGCTAGGTAAACACAAGAGTAGAAGGGTGCGATCAGAAAAGCCTAGGCAGTCCAATATATCCTACATTTCATCTGTATTTTGCTTTATTGGACGTATAAAAATCTCATAAATTTAATTCCAATATATTCAACACCAATAAACCTATTGAGAGAAAATCCCAGTTAAGTTTGTCCTCATATCTCAGCTTTGGGATGAGATAGGCTGAAAATAATCACACCTTTGTGTAAGTCAGGACCTGCCTAATCAACACCGTGAGTTTGGAAGAAATCTGAGACGGTCAAAAATTGAGTCTTAAAAACACAAAGGGGTACCCCTTAGTGTTTTTTTGGGTGAAATATGTGACCTCCTCAGATCTTCTTCAAACCCACACCGTGTGTCAGAGAGGTCCTGACAAAGACAGTGGTGTGGTAATTGTTGCCCTACCACATCCCAAAGCTAAGATATAGGGACATGTTGTGCTGCATAAAATGTATAACTGTAAATTTCATGATGGGATTCCTACTTCCAGTGAAGCTAGGTAAACACATGAGTAGAAGGGTGCGATCAGAAAAGCCTAGTCAGTCCAATATATCCTACATTGCATCTGTATTTTGCTTTATTGGACGTATAAAAAGCTCATAAATTTAATGCCAATATATTCAACACCAATAAACCTATTGAGAGAAATTCCCAGTTAAGTTTGTCCTCATATCTCAGCTTTGGGATGAGATAGGCTGAAAATAATCACACCTTTGTGTAAGTCAGGACCTGCTTAATCAACACCGTGAGTTTGGAAGAAATCTGAGACGGTCAAAAATTGAGTCTAAAAAAACACAAAGGGGTACCCCTTAGTGTTTTTTTGGGTGAAATATATGACCTCCTCAGATCTTCTTCAAACCCACACCGTGTGTCAGAGAGGTCCTGACAAAGACAGTGGTGTGGTAATTGTTGCCCTACCACATCCCAAAGCTAAGATATAGGGACATGCTGTGCTGCATAAAATGTATAACTGTAAATTTCATGATGGGATTCCTACTTTCAGTGAAGCTACGTAAACACAAGAGTAGAAGGGTGCGATCAGAAAAGCCTAGGCAGTCCAATATATCCTACATTTCACCTGTATTTTGCTTTATTGGACGTATAAAAAGCTCATAAATTTAATGCCAATATATTCAACACCAATAAACCTATTGAGAGAAATTCCCAGTTAAGTTTGTCCTCATATCTCAGCTTTGGGATGAGATAGGCTGAAAATAATCACACCTTTGTGTAAGTCAGGACCTGCCTAATCAACATCGTGAGTTTGGAAGAAATCTGAGACGGTCAAAAATTGAGTCTAAAAAAACACAAAGGGGTACCCCTTAGTGTTTTTTTGGGTGAAATATGTGACCTCCTCAGATCTTCTTCAAACCCACACCGTGTGTCAGAGAGGTCCTGACAAAGACAGTGGTGTGGTAATTGTTGCCCTACCACATCCCAAAGCTAAGATATAGGGACATGCTGTGCTGCATAAAACGTATAACTGTAAATTTCATGATGGGATTCCTACTTTCAGTGAAGCTAGGTAAACACAAGAGTAGAAGGGTGCGATCAGAAAAGCCTAGGCAGTCCAATATATCCTACATTTCATCTGTATTTTGCTTTATTGGACGTATAAAAATCTCATAAATTTAATTCCAATATATTCAACACCAATAAACCTATTGAGAGAAAATCCCAGTTAAGTTTGTCCTCATATCTCAGCTTTGGGATGAGATAGGCTGAAAATAATCACACCTTTGTGTAAGTCAGGACCTGCCTAATCAACACCGTGAGTTTGGAAGAAATCTGAGACGGTCAAAAATTGAGTCTTAAAAACACAAAGGGGTACCCCTTAGTGTTTTTTGGGTGAAATATGTGACCTCCTCAGATCTTCTTCAAACCCACACCGTGTGTCAGGGAGGTCCTGACAAAGACAGTGGTGTGGTAATTGTTGCCCTACCACATCCCAAAGCTGAGATATAGGGACATGTTTTGCTGCATAAAATGTATAACTGTAAATTTCATGATGGGATTCCTACTTCCAGTGAAGCTAGGTAAACACAAGAGTAGAAGGGTGCGATCAGAAAAGCCTAGTCAGTCCAATATATCCTACATTGCATCTGTATTTTGCTTTATTGGACATATAACAAGCTCATAAATTTAATTCCAATATATTCAACACCAATAAACCTATTGAGAGAAAATCCCAGTTAAATTTGTCCTCATATCTCAGCTTTGGGATGAGATAGGCTGAAAATAATCACACCTTTGTGTAAGTCAGGACCTGCCTAATCAACACCGTGAGTTTGGAAGAAATCTGAGACGGTCAAAAATTGAGTCTAAAAAAACACAAAGGGGTACCCCTTAGTGTTTTTTGGGTGAAATATGTGACCTCCTCAGATCTTCTTCAAACCCACACCGTGTGTCAGAGAGGTCCTGACAAAGACAGTGGTGTGGTAATTGTTGCCCTACCACATCCCAAAGCTAAGATATAGGGACATGCTGTGCTGCATAAAATGTATAACTGTAAATTTCATGATGGGATTCCTACTTTCAGTGAAGCTAGGTAAACACAAGAGTAGAAGGGTGCGATCAGAAAAGCCTAGGCAGTCCAATATATCCTACATTTCATCTGTATTTTGCTTTATTGGACGTATAAAAATCTCATAAATTTAATTCCAATATATTCAACACCAATAAACCTATTGAGAGAAAATCCCAGTTAAGTTTGTTCTCATATCTCAGCTTTGGGATGAGATAGGCTGAAAATAATCACACCTTTGTGTAAGTCAGGACCTGCCTAATCAACACCGTGAGTTTGGAAGAAATCTGAGACGGTCAAAAATTGAGTCTTAAAAACACAAAGGGGTACCCCTTAGTGTTTTTTGGGTGAAATATGTGACCTCCTCAGATCTTCTTCAAACCCACACCGTGTGTCAGGGAGGTCCTGACAAAGACAGTGGTGTGGTAATTGTTGCCCTACCACATCCCAAAGCTGAGATATAGGGACATGTTTTGCTGCATAAAATGTATAACTGTAAATTTCATGATGGGATTCCTACTTCCAGTGAAGCTAGGTAAACACAAGAGTAGAAGGGTGCGATCAGAAAAGCCTAGTCAGTCCAATATATCCTACATTGCATCTGTATTTTGCTTTATTGGACATATAACAAGCTCATAAATTTAATTCCAATATATTCAACACCAATAAACCTATTGAGAGAAAATCCCAGTTAAGTTTGTCCTCATATCTCAGCTTTGGGATGAGATAGGCTGAAAATAATCACACCTTTGTGTAAGTCAGGACCTGCCTAATCAACACCGTGAGTTTGGAAGAAATCTGAGACGGTCAAAAATTGAGTCTAAAAAAACACAAAGGGGTACCCCTTAGTGTTTTTTTGGGTGAAATATGTGACCTCCTCAGATCTTCTTCAAACCCACACCGTGTGTCAGAGAGGTCCTGACAAAGACAGTGGTGTGGTAATTGTTGCCCTACCACATCCCAAAGCTAAGATATAGGGACATGTTGTGCTGCATAAAATGTATAACTGTAAATTTCATGATGGGATTCCTACTTCCAGTGAAGCTAGGTAAACACATGAGTAGAAGGGTGCGATCAGAAAAGCCTAGTCAGTCCAATATATCCTACATTGCATCTGTATTTTGCTTTATTGGACGTATAAAAAGCTCATAAATTTAATGCCAATATATTCAACACCAATAAACCTATTGAGAGAAATTCCCAGTTAAGTTTGTCCTCATATCTCAGCTTTGGGATGAGATAGGCTGAAAATAATCACACCTTTGTGTAAGTCAGGACCTGCCTAATCAACATCGTGAGTTTGGAAGAAATCTGAGACGGTCAAAAATTGAGTCTAAAAAAACACAAAGGGGTACCCCTTAGTGTTTTTTTGGGTGAAATATGTGACCTCCTCAGATCTTCTTCAAACCCACACCGTGTGTCAGAGAGGTCCTGACAAAGACAGTGGTGTGGTAATTGTTGCCCTACCACATCCCAAAGCTAAGATATAGGGACATGCTGTGCTGCATAAAATGTATAACTGTAAATTTCATGATGGGATTCCTACTTTCAGTGAAGCTAGGTAAACACAAGAGTAGAAGGGTGCGATCAGAAAAGCCTAGGCAGTCCAATATATCCTACATTTCACCTGTATTTTGCTTTATTGGATGTATAAAAAGCTCATAAATTTAATGCCAATATATTCAACACCAATAAACCTATTGAGAGAAAATCCCAGTTAAGTTTGTCCTCATATCTCAGCTTTGGGATGAGATAGGCTGAAAATAATCACACCTTTGTGTAAGTCAGGACCTGCCTAATCAACACCGTGAGTTTGGAAGAAATCTGAGACGGTCAAAAATTGAGTCTAAAAAAACACAAAGGGGTACCCCTTAGTGTTTTTTTGGGTGAAATATGTGACCTCCTCAGATCTTCTTCAAACCCACACCGTGTGTCAGAGAGGTCCTGACAAAGACAGTGGTGTGGTAATTGTTGCCCTACCACATCCCAAAGCTAAGATATAGGGACATGCTGTGCTGCATAAAATGTATAACTGTAAATTTCATGATGGGATTCCTACTTTCAGTGAAGCTAGGTAAACACAAGAGTAGAAGGGTGCGATCAGAAAAGCCTAGGCAGTCCAATATATCCTACATTTCACCTGTATTTTGCTTTATTGGACGTATAAAAAGCTCATAAATTTAATGCCAATATATTCAACACCAATAAACCTATTGAGAGAAATTCCCAGTTAAGTTTGTCCTCATATCTCAGCTTTGGGATGAGATAGGCTGAAAATAATCACACCTTTGTGTAAGTCAGGACCTGCCTAATCAACACCGTGAGTTTGGAAGAAATCTGAGACGGTCAAAAATTGAGTCTAAAAAAACACAAAGGGGTACCCCTTAGTGTTTTTTTGGGTGAAATATGTGACCTCCTCAGATCTTCTTCAAACCCACACCGTGTGTCAGAGAGGTCCTGACAAAGACAGTGGTGTGGTAATTGTTGCCCTACCACATCCCAAAGCTAAGATATAGGGACATGTTGTGCTGCATAAAATGTATAACTGTAAATTTCATGATGGGATTCCTACTTCCAGTGAAGCTAGGTAAACACATGAGTAGAAGGGTGCGATCAGAAAAGCCTAGTCAGTCCAATATATCCTACATTGCATCTGTATTTTGCTTTATTGGACGTATAAAAAGCTCATAAATTTAATGCCAATATATTCAACACCAATAAACCTATTGAGAGAAATTCCCAGTTAAGTTTGTCCTCATATCTCAGCTTTGGGATGAGATAGGCTGAAAATAATCACACCTTTGTGTAAGTCAGGACCTGCCTAATCAACACCGTGAGTTTGGAAGAAATCTGAGACGGTCAAAAATTGAGTCTAAAAAAACACAAAGGGGTACCCCTTAGTGTTTTTTTGGGTGAAATATGTGACCTCCTCAGATCTTCTTCAAACCCACACCGTGTGTCAGAGAGGTCCTGACAAAGACAGTGGTGTGGTAATTGTTGCCCTACCACATCCCAAAGCTAAGATATAGGGACATGCTGTGCTGCATAAAATGTATAACTGTAAATTTCATGATAGGATTCCTACTTTCAGTGAAGCTAGGTAAACACAAGAGTAGAAGGGTGCGATCAGAAAAGCCTAGGCAGTCCAATATATCCTACATTTCACCTGTATTTTGCTTTATTGGACGTATAAAAAGCTCATAAATTTAATGCCAATATATTCAACACCAATAAACCTATTGAGAGAAATTCCCAGTTAAGTTTGTCCTCATATCTCAGCTTTGGGATGAGATAGGCTGAAAATAATCACACCTTTGTGTAAGTCAGGACCTGCCTAATCAACACCGTGAGTTTGGAAGAAATCTGAGACGGTCAAAAATTGAGTCTAAAAAAACACAAAGGGGTACCCCTTAGTGTTTTTTTGGGTGAAATATGTGACCTCCTCAGATCTTCTTCAAACCCACACCGTGTGTCAGAGAGGTCCTGACAAAGACAGTGGTGTGGTAATTGTTGCCCTACCACATCCCAAAGCTAAGATATAGGGACATGTTGTGCTGCATAAAATGTATAACTGTAAATTTCATGATGGGATTCCTACTTCCAGTGAAGCTAGGTAAACACATGAGTAGAAGGGTGCGATCAGAAAAGCCTAGTCAGTCCAATATATCCTACATTGCATCTGTATTTTGCTTTATTGGACGTATAAAAAGCTCATAAATTTAATGCCAATATATTCAACACCAATAAACCTATTGAGAGAAATTCCCAGTTAAGTTTGTCCTCATATCTCAGCTTTGGGATGAGATAGGCTGAAAATAATCACACCTTTGTGTAAGTCAGGACCTGCCTAATCAACACCGTGAGTTTGGAAGAAATCTGAGACGGTCAAAAATTGAGTCTAAAAAAATACAAAGGGGTACCCCTTAGTGTTTTTTTGGGTGAAATATGTGACCTCCTCAGATCTTCTTCAAACCCACACCGTGTGTCAGAGAGGTCCTGACAAAGACAGTGGTGTGGTAATTGTTGCCCTACCACATCCCAAAGCTAAGATATAGGGACATGCTGTGCTGCATAAAATGTATAACTGTAAATTTCATGATGGGATTTCTACTTTCAGTGAAGCTACGTAAACACAAGAGTAGAAGGGTGCGATCAGAAAAGCCTAGGCAGTCCAATATATCCTACATTGCATCTGTATTTTGCTTTATTGGACATATAACAAGCTCATAAATTTAATTCCAATATATTCAACACCAATAAACCTATTGAGAGAAAATCCCAGTTAAGTTTGTCCTCATATCTCAGCTTTGGGATGAGATAGGCTGAAAATAATCACACCTTTGTGTAAGTCAGGACCTGCCTAATCAACACCGTGAGTTTGGAAGAAATCTGAGACGGCCAAAAATTGAGTCTAAAAAACACAAAGGTGTACCCCTTAGTGTTTTTTGGGTGAAATATGTGACCTCCTCAGATCTTCTTCAAACCCACACCGTGTGTCAGGGAGGTCCTGACAAAGACAGTGGTGTGGTAATTGTTGCCCTACCACATCCCAAAGCTGAGATATAGGGACATGTTTTGCTGCATAAAATGTAGAACTGTAAATTTCATGATGGGATTCCTACTTCCAGTGAAGCTAGGTAAACACATGAGTAGAAGGGTGCGATCAGAAAAGCCTAGTCAGTCCAATATATCCTACATTGCATCTGTATTTTGCTTTATTGGACGTATAAAAAGCTCATAAATTTAATTCCAATATATTCAACACCAATAAACCTATTGAGAGAAAATCCCAGTTAAGTTTGTCCTCATATCTCAGCTTTGGGATGAGATAGGCTGAAAATAATCACACCTTTGTGTAAGTCAGGTCCTGCCTAATCAACACCGTGAGTTTGGAAGAAATCTGAGACGGTCAAAAATTGAGTCTAAAAAACACAAAGGGGTACCCCTTAGTGTTTTTTGGGTGAAATATGTGACCTCCTCAGATCTTCTTCAAACCCACACCATGTGTCAGGGAGGTCCTGACAAAGACAGTGGTGTGGTAATTGTTGCCCTACCACATCCCAAAGCTGAGATATAGGGACATGTTTTGCTGCATAAAATGTAGAACTGTAAATTTCATGATGGGATTCCTACTTCCAGTGAAGCTAGGTAAACACAAGAGTAGAAGGGTGCGATCAGAAAAGCCTAGTCAGTCCAATATATCCTACATTGCATCTGTATTTTGCTTTATTGGACATATAACAAGCTCATAAATTTAATTCCAATATATTCAACACCAATAAACCTATTGAGAGAAAATCCCAGTTAAGTTTGTCCTCATATCTCAGCTTTGGGATGAGATAGGCTGAAAATAATCACACCTTTGTGTAAGTCAGGACCTGCCTAATCAACATCGTGAGTTTGGAAGAAATCTGAGATGGTCAAAAATTGAGTCTAAAAAAACACAAAGGGGTACCCCTTAGTGTTTTTTTGGGTAAAATATGTGACCTCCTCAGATCTTCTTCAAACCCACACCGTGTGTCAGAGAGGTCCTGACAAAGACAGTGGTGTGGTAATTGTTGCCCTACCACATCCCAAAGCTAAGATATAGGGACATGCTGTGCTGCATAAAATGTATAACTGTAAATTTCATGATGGGATTCCTACTTTCAGTGAAGCTAGGTAAACACAAGAGTAGAAGGGTGCGATCAGAAAAGCCTAGGCAGTCCAATATATCCTACATTTCACCTGTATTTTGCTTTATTGGACGTATAAAAAGCTCATAAATTTAATGCCAATATATTCAACACCAATAAACCTATTGAGAGAAATTCCCAGTTAAGTTTGTCCTCATATCTCAGCTTTGGGATGAGATAGGCTGAAAATAATCACACCTTTGTGTAAGTCAGGACCTGCCTAATCAACACCGTGAGTTTGGAAGAAATCTGAGACGGTCAAAAATTGAGTCTAAAAAAACACAAAGGGGTACCCCTTAGTGTTTTTTTGGGTGAAATATGTGACCTCCTCAGATCTTCTTCAAACCCACACCGTGTGTCAGAGAGGTCCTGACAAAGACAGTGGTGTGGTAATTGTTGCCCTACCACATCCCAAAGCTAAGATATAGGGACATGCTGTGCTGCATAAAATGTATAACTGTAAATTTCATGATGGGATTCCTACTTTCAGTGAAGCTAGGTAAACACAAGAGTAGAAGGGTGCGATCAGAAAAGCCTAGGCAGTCCAATATATCCTACATTTCACCTGTATTTTGCTTTATTGGACGTATAAAAAGCTCATAAATTTAATGCCAATATATTCAACACCAATAAACCTATTGAGAGAAATTCCCAGTTAAGTTTGTCCTCATATCTCAGCTTTGGGATGAGATAGGCTGAAAATAATCACACCTTTGTGTAAGTCAGGACCTGCCTAATCAACACCGTGAGTTTGGAAGAAATCTGAGACGGTCAAAAATTGAGTCTAAAAAAACACAAAGGGGTACCCCTTAGTGTTTTTTTGGGTGAAATATGTGACCTCCTCAGATCTTCTTCAAACCCACACCGTGTGTCAGAGAGGTCCTGACAAAGACAGTGGTGTGGTAATTGTTGCCCTACCACATCCCAAAGCTAAGATATAGGGACATGCTGTGCTGCATAAAATGTATAACTGTAAATTTCATGATGGGATTCCTACTTCCAGTGAAGCTAGGTAAACACATGAGTAGAAGGGTGCGATCAGAAAAGCCTAGTCAGTCCAACATATCCTACATTGCATCTGTATTTTGCTTTATTGGACGTATAAAAAGCTCATAAATTTAATGCCAATATATTCAACACCAATAAACCTATTGAGAGAAATTCCCAGTTAAGTTTGTCCTCATATCTCAGCTTTGGGATGAGATAGGCTGAAAATAATCACACCTTTGTGTAAGTCAGGACCTGCCTAATCAACACCGTGAGTTTGGAAGAAATCTGAGACGGTCAAAAATTGAGTCTAAAAAACACAAAGGGGTACCCCTTAGTGTTTTTTTGGGTGAAATATGTGACCTCCTCAGATCTTCTTCAAACCCACACCGTGTGTCAGAGAGGTCCTGACAAAGACAGTGGTGTGGTAATTGTTGCCCTACCACATCCCAAAGCTAAGATATAGGGACATGCTGTGCTGCATAAAATGTATAACTGTAAATTTCATGATGGGATTCCTACTTTCAGTGAAGCTAGGTAAACACAAGAGTAGAAGGGTGCGATCAGAAAAGCCTAGGCAGTCCAATATATCCTACATTTCACCTGTATTTTGCTTTATTGGACGTATAAAAAGCTCATAAATTTAAAGCCAATATATTCAACACCAATAAACCTATTGAGAGAAATTCCCAGTTAAGTTTGTCCTCATATCTCAGCTTTGGGATGAGATAGGCTGAAAATAATCACACCTTTGTGTAAGTCAGGACCTGCCTAATCAACACCGTGAGTTTGGAAGAAATCTGAGACGGTCAAAAATTGAGTCTAAAAAAACACAAAGGGGTACCCCTTAGTGTTTTTTTGGGTGAAATATGTGACCTCCTCAGATCTTCTTCAAACCCACACCGTGTGTCAGAGAGGTCCTGACAAAGACAGTGGTGTGGTAATTGTTGCCCTACCACATCCCAAAGCTGAGATATAGGGACATGTTTTGCTGCATAAAATGTATAACTGTAAATTTCATGATGGGATTCCTACTTCCAGTGAAGCTAGGTAAACACAAGAGCAGAAGGGTGCGATCAGAAAAGCCTAGGCAGTCCAATATATCCTACATTTCATCTGTAGTTTGCTTTATTGGACGTATAAAAATCTCATGAATTTAATTCCAATATATTCAACACCAATAAACCTATTGAGAGAAAATCCCAGTTAAGTTTGTCCTCATATCTCAGCTTTGGGATGAGATAGGCTGAAAATAATCACACCTTTGTGTAAGTCAGGACCTGCCTAATCAACACCGTGAGTTTGGAAGAAATCTGAGACGGTCAAAAATTGAGTCTTGTACCCCTTAGTGTTTTTTGGGTGAAATATGTGACCTCCTCAGATCTTCTTCAAACCCACACCGTGTGTCAGGGAGGTCCTGACAAAGACAGTGGTGTGGTAATTGTTGCCCTACCACATCCCAAAGCTGAGATATAGGGACATGTTTTGCTGCATAAAATGTAGAACTGTAAATTTCATGATGGGATTCCTACTTCCAGTGAAGCTAGGTAAACACATGAGTAGAAGGGTGCGATCAGAAAAGCCTAGTCAGTCCAATATATCCTACATTGCATCTGTATTTTGCTTTATTGGACGTATAAAAAGCTCATAAATTTAATTCCAATATATTCAACACCAATAAACCTATTGAGAGAAAATCCCAGTTAAGTTTGTCCTCATATCTCAGCTTTGGGATGAGATAGGCTGAAAATAATCACACCTTTGTGTAAGTCAGGTCCTGCCTAATCAACACCGTGAGTTTGGAAGAAATCTGAGACGGTCAAAAATTGAGTCTAAAAAACACAAAGGGGTACCCCTTAGTGTTTTTTGGGTGAAATATGTGACCTCCTCAGATCTTCTTCAAACCCACACCATGTGTCAGGGAGGTCCTGACAAAGACAGTGGTGTGGTAATTGTTGCCCTACCACATCCCAAAGCTGAGATATAGGGACATGTTTTGCTGCATAAAATGTAGAACTGTAAATTTCATGATGGGATTCCTACTTCCAGTGAAGCTAGGTAAACACAAGAGTAGAAGGGTGCGATCAGAAAAGCCTAGTCAGTCCAATATATCCTACATTGCATCTGTATTTTGCTTTATTGGACATATAACAAGCTCATAAATTTAATTCCAATATATTCAACACCAATAAACCTATTGAGAGAAAATCCCAGTTAAGTTTGTCCTCATATCTCAGCTTTGGGATGAGATAGGCTGAAAATAATCACACCTTTGTGTAAGTCAGGACCTGCCTAATCAACATCGTGAGTTTGGAAGAAATCTGAGATGGTCAAAAATTGAGTCTAAAAAAACACAAAGGGGTACCCCTTAGTGTTTTTTTGGGTAAAATATGTGACCTCCTCAGATCTTCTTCAAACCCACACCGTGTGTCAGAGAGGTCCTGACAAAGACAGTGGTGTGGTAATTGTTGCCCTACCACATCCCAAAGCTAAGATATAGGGACATGCTGTGCTGCATAAAATGTATAACTGTAAATTTCATGATGGGATTCCTACTTTCAGTGAAGCTAGGTAAACACAAGAGTAGAAGGGTGCGATCAGAAAAGCCTAGGCAGTCCAATATATCCTACATTTCACCTGTATTTTGCTTTATTGGACGTATAAAAAGCTCATAAATTTAATGCCAATATATTCAACACCAATAAACCTATTGAGAGAAATTCCCAGTTAAGTTTGTCCTCATATCTCAGCTTTGGGATGAGATAGGCTGAAAATAATCACACCTTTGTGTAAGTCAGGACCTGCCTAATCAACACCGTGAGTTTGGAAGAAATCTGAGACGGTCAAAAATTGAGTCTAAAAAAACACAAAGGGGTACCCCTTAGTGTTTTTTTGGGTGAAATATGTGACCTCCTCAGATCTTCTTCAAACCCACACCGTGTGTCAGAGAGGTCCTGACAAAGACAGTGGTGTGGTAATTGTTGCCCTACCACATCCCAAAGCTAAGATATAGGGACATGCTGTGCTGCATAAAATGTATAACTGTAAATTTCATGATGGGATTCCTACTTTCAGTGAAGCTAGGTAAACACAAGAGTAGAAGGGTGCGATCAGAAAAGCCTAGGCAGTCCAATATATCCTACATTTCACCTGTATTTTGCTTTATTGGACGTATAAAAAGCTCATAAATTTAATGCCAATATATTCAACACCAATAAACCTATTGAGAGAAATTCCCAGTTAAGTTTGTCCTCATATCTCAGCTTTGGGATGAGATAGGCTGAAAATAATCACACCTTTGTGTAAGTCAGGACCTGCCTAATCAACACCGTGAGTTTGGAAGAAATCTGAGACGGTCAAAAATTGAGTCTAAAAAAACACAAAGGGGTACCCCTTAGTGTTTTTTTGGGTGAAATATGTGACCTCCTCAGATCTTCTTCAAACCCACACCGTGTGTCAGAGAGGTCCTGACAAAGACAGTGGTGTGGTAATTGTTGCCCTACCACATCCCAAAGCTAAGATATAGGGACATGCTGTGCTGCATAAAATGTATAACTGTAAATTTCATGATGGGATTCCTACTTCCAGTGAAGCTAGGTAAACACATGAGTAGAAGGGTGCGATCAGAAAAGCCTAGTCAGTCCAACATATCCTACATTGCATCTGTATTTTGCTTTATTGGACGTATAAAAAGCTCATAAATTTAATGCCAATATATTCAACACCAATAAACCTATTGAGAGAAATTCCCAGTTAAGTTTGTCCTCATATCTCAGCTTTGGGATGAGATAGGCTGAAAATAATCACACCTTTGTGTAAGTCAGGACCTGCCTAATCAACACCGTGAGTTTGGAAGAAATCTGAGACGGTCAAAAATTGAGTCTAAAAAACACAAAGGGGTACCCCTTAGTGTTTTTTTGGGTGAAATATGTGACCTCCTCAGATCTTCTTCAAACCCACACCGTGTGTCAGAGAGGTCCTGACAAAGACAGTGGTGTGGTAATTGTTGCCCTACCACATCCCAAAGCTAAGATATAGGGACATGCTGTGCTGCATAAAATGTATAACTGTAAATTTCATGATGGGATTCCTACTTTCAGTGAAGCTAGGTAAACACAAGAGTAGAAGGGTGCGATCAGAAAAGCCTAGGCAGTCCAATATATCCTACATTTCACCTGTATTTTGCTTTATTGGACGTATAAAAAGCTCATAAATTTAAAGCCAATATATTCAACACCAATAAACCTATTGAGAGAAATTCCCAGTTAAGTTTGTCCTCATATCTCAGCTTTGGGATGAGATAGGCTGAAAATAATCACACCTTTGTGTAAGTCAGGACCTGCCTAATCAACACCGTGAGTTTGGAAGAAATCTGAGACGGTCAAAAATTGAGTCTAAAAAAACACAAAGGGGTACCCCTTAGTGTTTTTTTGGGTGAAATATGTGACCTCCTCAGATCTTCTTCAAACCCACACCGTGTGTCAGAGAGGTCCTGACAAAGACAGTGGTGTGGTAATTGTTGCCCTACCACATCCCAAAGCTGAGATATAGGGACATGTTTTGCTGCATAAAATGTATAACTGTAAATTTCATGATGGGATTCCTACTTCCAGTGAAGCTAGGTAAACACAAGAGCAGAAGGGTGCGATCAGAAAAGCCTAGGCAGTCCAATATATCCTACATTTCATCTGTAGTTTGCTTTATTGGACGTATAAAAATCTCATGAATTTAATTCCAATATATTCAACACCAATAAACCTATTGAGAGAAAATCCCAGTTAAGTTTGTCCTCATATCTCAGCTTTGGGATGAGATAGGCTGAAAATAATCACACCTTTGTGTAAGTCAGGACCTGCCTAATCAACACCGTGAGTTTGGAAGAAATCTGAGACGGTCAAAAATTGAGTCTTGTACCCCTTAGTGTTTTTTGGGTGAAATATGTGACCTCCTCAGATCTTCTTCAAACCCACACCGTGTGTCAGGGAGGTCCTGACAAAGACAGTGGTGTGGTAATTGTTGCCCTACCACATCCCAAAGCTGAGATATAGGGACATGTTTTGCTGCATAAAATGTATAACTGTAAATTTCATGATGGGATTCCTACTTCCAGTGAAGCTAGGTAAACACAAGAGTAGAAGGGTGCGATCAGAAAAGCCTAGTCAGTCCAATATATCCTACATTGCATCTGTATTTTGCTTTATTGGACATATAACAAGCTCATAAATTTAATTCCAATATATTCAACACCAATAAACCTATTGAGAGAAAATCCCAGTTAAGTTTGTCCTCATATCTCAGCTTTGGGATGAGATAGGCTGAAAATAATCACACCTTTGTGTAAGTCAGGACCTGCCTAATCAACACCGTGAGTTTGGAAGAAATCTGAGACGGTCAAAAATTGAGTCTAAAAAAACACAAAGGGGTACCCCTTAGTGTTTTTTGGGTGAAATATGTGACCTCCTCAGATCTTCTTCAAACCCACACCGTGTGTCAGAGAGGTCCTGACAAAGACAGTGGTGTGGTAATTGTTGCCCTACCACATCCCAAAGCTAAGATATAGGGACATGCTATGCTGCATAAAATGTATAACTGTAAATTTCATGATGGGATTCCTACTTTATGTGAAGCTACGTAAACACAAGAGTAGAAGGGTGCGATCAGAAAAGCCTAGGCAGTCCAATATATCCTACATTGCATCTGTATTTTGCTTTATTGGACATATAACAAGCTCATAAATTTAATTCCAATATATTCAACACCAATAAACCTATTGAGAGAAAATCCCAGTTAAGTTTGTCCTCATATCTCAGCTTTGGGATGAGATAGGCTGAAAATAATCACACCTTTGTGTAAGTCAGGACCTGCCTAATCAACACCGTGAGTTTGGAAGAAATCTGAGACGGTCAAAAATTGAGTCTAAAAAAACACAAAGGGGTACCCCTTAGTGTTTTTTTGGGTGAAATATGTGACCTCCTCAGATCTTCTTCAAACCCACACCGTGTGTCAGAGAGGTCCTGACAAAGACAGTGGTGTGGTAATTGTTGCCCTACCACATCCCAAAGCTAAGATATAGGGACATGTTGTGCTGCATAAAATGTATAACTGTAAATTTCATGATGGGATTCCTACTTCCAGTGAAGCTAGGTAAACACATGAGTAGAAGGGTGCGATCAGAAAAGCCTAGTCAGTCCAATATATCCTACATTGCATCTGTATTTTGCTTTATTGGACGTATAAAAAGCTCATAAATTTAATTCCAATATATTCAACACCAATAAACCTATTGAGAGAAAATCCCAGTTAAGTTTGTCCTCATATCTCAGCTTTGGGATGAGATAGGCTGAAAATAATCACACCTTTGTGTAAGTCAGGACCTGCCTAATCAACACCGTGAGTTTGGAAGAAATCTGAGACGGTCAAAAATTGAGTCTAAAAAAACACAAAGGGGTACCCCTTAGTGTTTTTTTGGGTGAAATATGTGACCTCCTCAGATCTTCTTCAAACCCACACCGTGTGTCAGAGAGGTCCTGACAAAGACAGTGGTGTGGTAATTGTTGCCCTACCACATCCCAAAGCTAAGATATAGGGACATGCTGTGCTGCATAAAATGTATAACTGTAAATTTCATGATGGGATTCCTACTTTCAGTGAAGCTACGTAAACACAAGAGTAGAAGGGTGCGATCAGAAAAGCCTAGGCAGTCCAATATATCCTACATTGCATCTGTATTTTGCTTTATTGGACATATAACAAGCTCATAAATTTAATTCCAGTATATTCAACACCAATAAACCTATTGAGAGAAAATCCCAGTTAAGTTTGTCCTCATATCTCAGCTTTGGGATGAGATAGGCTGAAAATAATCACACCTTTGTGTAAGTCAGGACCTGCCTAATCAACACCGTGAGTTTGGAAGAAATCTGAGACGGTCAAAAATTGAGTCTAAAAAACACAAAGGGGTACTGTTTTTTTGGGTGAAATATGTGACCTCCTCAGATCTTCTTCAAACCCACACCGTGTGTCAGAGAGGTCCTGACAAAGACAGTGGTGTCATAATTGTTGCCCTACCACATCCCAAAGCTAAGATATAGGGACATGCTGTGCTGCATAAAATGTATAACTGTAAATTTCATGATGGGATTCCTACTTTCAGTGAAGCTAGGTAAACACAAGAGTAGAAGGGTGCGATCAGAAAAGCCTAGGCAGTCCAATATATCCTACATTTCATCTGTATTTTGCTTTATTGGACGTATAAAAATCTCATAAATTTAATTCCAATATATTCAACACCAATAAACCTATTGAGAGAAAATCCCAGTTAAGTTTGTCCTCATATCTCAGCTTTGGGATGAGATAGGCTGAAAATAATCACACCTTTGTGTAAGTCAGGACCTGCCTAATCAACACCGTGAGTTTGGAAGAAATCTGAGACGGTCAAAAATTGAGTCTAAAAAACACAAAGGGGTACCCCTTAGTGTTTTTTTGGGTGAAATATATGACCTCCTCAGATCTTCTTCAAACCCACACCGTGTGTCAGAGAGGTCCTGACAAAGACAGTGGTGTGGTAATTGTTGCCCTACCACATCCCAAAGCTAAGATATAGGGACATGCTGTGCTGCATAAAATGTATAACTGTAAATTTCATGATGGGATTCCTACTTTCAGTGAAGCTACGTAAACACAAGAGTAGAAGGGTGCGATCAGAAAAGCCTAGGCAGTCCAATATATCCTACATTTCACCTGTATTTTGCTTTATTGGACGTATAAAAAGCTCATAAATTTAATGCCAATATATTCAACACCAATAAACCTATTGAGAGAAATTCCCAGTTAAGTTTGTCCTCATATCTCAGCTTTGGGATGAGATAGGCTGAAAATAATCACACCTTTGTGTAAGTCAGGACCTGCCTAATCAACATCGTGAGTTTGGAAGAAATCTGAGACGGTCAAAAATTGAGTCTAAAAAAACACAAAGGGGTACCCCTTAGTGTTTTTTTGGGTGAAATATGTGACCTCTTCAGATCTTCTTCAAACCCACACCGTGTGTCAGAGAGGTCCTGACAAAGACAGTGGTGTGGTAATTGTTGCCCTACCACATCCCAAAGCTAAGATATAGGGACATGCTGTGCTGCATAAAATGTATAACTGTAAATTTCATGATGGGATTCCTACTTTCAGTGAAGCTAGGTAAACACAAGAGTAGAAGGGTGCGATCAGAAAAGCCTAGGCAGTCCAATATATCCTACATTTCATCTGTATTTTGCTTTATTGGACGTATAAAAATCTCATAAATTTAATTCCAATATATTCAACACCAATAAACCTATTGAGAGAAAATCCCAGTTAAGTTTGTCCTCATATCTCAGCTTTGGGATGAGATAGGCTGAAAATAATCACACCTTTGTGTAAGTCAGGACCTGCCTAATCAACACCGTGAGTTTGGAAGAAATCTGAGACGGTCAAAAATTGAGTCTAAAAAACACAAAGGGGTACCCCTTAGTGTTTTTTTGGGTGAAATATGTGACCTCCTCAGATCTTCTTCAAACCCACACCGTGTGTCAGAGAGGTCCTGACAAAGACAGTGGTGTGGTAATTGTTGCCCTACCACATCCCAAAGCTAAGATATAGGGACATGTTGTGCTGCATAAAATGTATAACTGTAAATTTCATGATGGGATTCCTACTTCCAGTGAAGCTAGGTAAACACATGAGTAGAAGGGTGCGATCAGAAAAGCCTAGTCAGTCCAATATATCCTACATTGCATCTGTATTTTGCTTTATTGGACGTATAAAAAGCTCATAAATTTAATGCCAATATATTCAACACCAATAAACCTATTGAGAGAAATTCCCAGTTAAGTTTGTCCTCATATCTCAGCTTTGGGATGAGATAGGCTGAAAATAATCACACCTTTGTGTAAGTCAGGACCTGCTTAATCAACACCGTGAGTTTGGAAGAAATCTGAGACGGTCAAAAATTGAGTCTAAAAAAACACAAAGGGGTACTCCTTAGTGTTTTTTTGGGTGAAATATATGACCTCCTCAGATCTTCTTCAAACCCACACCGTGTGTCAGAGAGGTCCTGACAAAGACAGTGGTGTGGTAATTGTTGCCCTACCACATCCCAAAGCTAAGATATAGGGACATGCTGTGCTGCATAAAATGTATAACTGTAAATTTCATGATGGGATTCCTACTTTCAGTGAATCTACGTAAACACAAGAGTAGAAGGGTGCGATCAGAAAAGCCTAGTCAGTCCAATATATCCTACATTGCATCTGTATTTTGCTTTATTGGACATATAACAAGCTCATAAATTTAATTCCAATATATTCAACACCAATAAACCTATTGAGAGAAAATCCCAGTTAAGTTTGTCCTCATATCTCAGCTTTGGGATGAGATAGGCTGAAAATAATCACACCTTTGTGTAAGTCAGGACCTGCCTAATCAACACCGTGAGTTTGGAAGAAATCTGAGACGGTCAAAAATTGAGTCTAAAAAAACACAAAGGGGTACCCCTTAGTGTTTTTTTGGGTGAAATATGTGACCTCCTCAGATCTTCTTCAAACCCACACCGTGTGTCAGAGAGGTCCTGACAAAGACAGTGGTGTGGTAATTGTTGCCCTACCACATCCCAAAGCTAAGATATAGGGACATGCTGTGCTGCATAAAATGTAGAACTGTAAATTTCATGATGGGATTCCTACTTTCAGTGAAGCTAGGTAAACACAAGAGTAGAAGGGTGCGATCAGAAAAGCCTAGGCAGTCCAATATATCCTACATTTCACCTGTATTTTGCTTTATTGGATGTATAAAAAGCTCATAAATTTAATTCCAATATATTCAACACCAATAAACCTATTGAGAGAAATTCCCAGTTAAGTTTGTCCTCATATCTCAGCTTTGGGATGAGATAGGCTGAAAATAATCACACCTTTGTGTAAGTCAGGACCTGCCTAATCAACACCGTGAGTTTGGAAGAAATCTGAGACGGTCAAAAATTGAGTCTTAAAAACACAAAGGGGTACCCCTTAGTGTTTTTTTGGGTGAAATATGTGACCTCCTCAGATCTTCTTCAAACCCACACCATGTGTCAGAGAGGTCCTGACAAAGACAGTGGTGTGGTAATTGTTGCCCTACCACATCCCAAAGCTAAGATATAGGGACATGCTGTGCTGCATAAAATGTATAACTGTAAATTTCATGATGGGATTCCTACTTTCAGTGAAGCTAGGTAAACACAAGAGTAGAAGGGTGCGATCAGAAAAGCCTAGGCAGTCCAATATATCCTACATTTCATCTGTATTTTGCTTTATTGGACGTATAAAAATCTCATAAATTTAATTCCAATATATTCAACACCAATAAACCTATTGAGAGAAAATCCCAGTTAAGTTTGTCCTCATATCTCAGCTTTGGGATGAGATAGGCTGAAAATAATCACACCTTTGTGTAAGTCAGGACCTGCCTAATCAACACCGTGAGTTTGGAAGAAATCTGAGACGGTCAAAAATTGAGTCTTAAAAACACAAAGGGGTACCCCTTAGTGTTTTTTGGGTGAAATATGTGACCTCCTCAGATCTTCTTCAAACCCACACCGTGTGTCAGGGAGGTCCTGACAAAGACAGTGGTGTGGTAATTGTTGCCCTACCACATCCCAAAGCTGAGATATAGGGACATGTTTTGCTGCATAAAATGTATAACTGTAAATTTCATGATGGGATTCCTACTTCCAGTGAAGCTAGGTAAACACAAGAGTAGAAGGGTGCGATCAGAAAAGCCTAGTCAGTCCAATATATCCTACATTGCATCTGTATTTTGCTTTATTGGACATATAACAAGCTCATAAATTTAATTCCAATATATTCAACACCAATAAACCTATTGAGAGAAAATCCCAGTTAAGTTTGTCCTCATATCTCAGCTTTGGGATGAGATAGGCTGAAAATAATCACACCTTTGTGTAAGTCAGGACCTGCCTAATCAACACCGTGAGTTTGGAAGAAATCTGAGACGGTCAAAAATTGAGTCTAAAAAAACACAAAGGGGTACCCCTTAGTGTTTTTTTGGGTGAAATATGTGACCTCCTCAGATCTTCTTCAAACCCACACCGTGTGTCAGAGAGGTCCTGACAAAGACAGTGGTGTGGTAATTGTTGCCCTACCACATCCCAAAGCTAAGATATAGGGACATGCTGTGCTGCATAAAATGTATAACTGTAAATTTCATGATGGGATTCCTACTTTCAGTGAAGCTAGGTAAACACAAGAGTAGAAGGGTGCGATCAGAAAAGCCTAGGCAGTCCAATATATCCTACATTTCACCTGTATTTTGCTTTATTGGACGTATAAAAAGCTCATAAATTTAATGCCAATATATTCAACACCAATAAACCTATTGAGAGAAATTCCCAGTTAAGTTTGTCCTCATATCTCAGCTTTGGGATGAGATAGGCTGAAAATAATCACACCTTTGTGTAAGTCAGGACCTGCCTAATCAACACCGTGAGTTTGGAAGAAATCTGAGACGGTCAAAAATTGAGTCTAAAAAAACACAAAGGGGTACCCCTTAGTGTTTTTTTGGGTGAAATATGTGACCTCCTCAGATCTTCTTCAAACCCACACCGTGTGTCAGAGAGGTCCTGACAAAGACAGTGGTGTGGTAATTGTTGCCCTACCACATCCCAAAGCTAAGATATAGGGACATGTTGTGCTGCATAAAATGTATAACTGTAAATTTCATGATGGGATTCCTACTTCCAGTGAAGCTAGGTAAAGACATGAGTAGAAGGGTGCGATCAGAAAAGCCTAGTCAGTCCAATATATCCTACATTGCATCTGTATTTTGCTTTATTGGACGTATAAAAAGCTCATAAATTTAATGCCAATATATTCAACACCAATAAACCTATTGAGAGAAATTCCCAGTTAAGTTTGTCCTCATATCTCAGCTTTGGGATGAGATAGGCTGAAAATAATCACACCTTTGTGTAAGTCAGGACCTGCCTAATCAACACCGTGAGTTTGGAAGAAATCTGAGACGGCCAAAAATTGAGTCTAAAAAACACAAAGGTGTACCCCTTAGTGTTTTTTGGGTGAAATATGTGACCTCCTCAGATCTTCTTCAAACCCACACCGTGTGTCAGGGAGGTCCTGACAAAGACAGTGGTGTGGTAATTGTTGCCCTACCACATCCCAAAGCTGAGATATAGGGACATGTTTTGCTGCATAAAATGTAGAACTGTAAATTTCATGATGGGATTCCTACTTCCAGTGAAGCTAGGTAAACACATGAGTAGAAGGGTGCGATCAGAAAAGCCTAGTCAGTCCAATATATCCTACATTGCATCTGTATTTTGCTTTATTGGACGTATAAAAAGCTCATAAATTTAATGCCAATATATTCAACACCAATAAACCTATTGAGAGAAATTCCCAGTTAAGTTTGTCCTCATATCTCAGCTTTGGGATGAGATAGGCTGAAAATAATCACACCTTTGTGTAAGTCAGGACCTGCCTAATCAACACCGTGAGTTTGGAAGAAATCTGAGACGGTCAAAAATTGAGTCTAAAAAAACACAAAGGGGTACCCCTTAGTGTTTTTTTGGGTGAAATATGTGACCTCCTCAGATCTTCTTCAAACCCACACCGTGTGTCAGAGAGTTCCTGACAAAGACAGTGGTGTGGTAATTGTTGCCCTACCACATCCCAAAGCTAAGATATAGGGACATGTTGTGCTGCATAAAATGTATAACTGTAAATTTCATGATGGGATTCCTACTTTCAGTGAAGCTAGGTAAACACAAGAGTAGAAGGGTGCGATCAGAAAAGCCTAGTCAGTCCAATATATCCTACATTGCATCTGTATTTTGCTTTATTGGACATATAACAAGCTCATAAATTTAATTCCAATATATTCAACACCAATAAACCTATTGAGAGAAAATCCCAGTTAAGTTTGTCCTCATATCTCAGCTTTGGGATGAGATAGGCTGAAAATAATCACACCTTTGTGTTTTTTTGGGTGAAATATGTGACCTCTTCAGATCTTGTTCAATCCCACACCGTGTGTCAGGGAGGTCCTGACGAAGACAGTGGTGTGGTAATTGTTGCCCTACCACATCCCAAAGCTAAATTATAGGGACATGCTGTGCTGCATAAAATGTATAACTGTAAATTTCATGATGGGATTCCTACTTACAGTGAAGCTAGGTAAACACATGAGAAGAAGGGTGCGATCAGAAAAGCCTAGTCAGTCCAATATATCCTACATTGCATTTGTATTTTTCTTTATTGGATGTATAACAAGCTCATAAATTTAATTCCAATATATTCAACACAAATAAACCTATTGAGAGAAAATCCCACTTACGTTAGACCTCATATCTCAGCTTTGGGATGAGATAGGCTGGAAATAGTCACACCTTTGTGTAAGTCAGGACCTGCCTAATCAACATCGTGAGTTTGGAAGAAATCTGAGACGGTCAAAAATTTAGTCTAAAAAAACACAAAGGGGTACCTCTTAGTGTTTTTTTGGGTGAAATATGTGACCTCCTCAGCTCTTCTTCAAACCCACACCGTGTGTCAGAGAGGTCCTGACGAAAACAGTGGTGTGGTAATTTTTGTCCTACCACATCCCAAAGCTAAGATATAGGGACATGCTGTGCTGCATAAAATTAATAACTGTAAATTTCATGATGGGATTCCTACTTCCAGTGAAGCTAGGTAAACACATGAGTAGAAGGGTGCGATCAGAAAAGCCTGGTCAGTCCAATACATCCTACATTGCATCTGTATTTTTCTTTATTGGATGTATAACAAGCTCATAAATTTAATTCCAATATATTCAACACAAATAAATCTATTGAGAGAAAATCCCAGTTAAGTTTGTCCTCATATCTCAGCTTTGGGATGAGTTAGGCTGAAAATAATCACACCTTTGTGTAAGTCAGGACCTGCCTAATCAACATCGTGAGTTTGGAAGAAATCTGAGACGGTCAAAAATTTAGTCTAAGAAAACACAAAGGGGTACCCCTTAGTGTTTTTTTGAGTGAAATATGTGACCTCCTCAGATCTTCTTCAAACACACACCGTGTGTCAGAGAGGTCCTGACAAAGACAGTGGTGTGGTAATTTTTGTCCTACCACATCCCAAAGCTAAGATATAGGGACATGCTGTGCTGCATAAAATTAATAACAGTAAATTTCATGATGGGATTCCTACTTCCAGTGAAGCTAGGTAAACACATGAGTAGAAGGGTGCGATCAGAAAAGCCTAGTCAGTCCAATATATCCTACATTGCATCTGTATTTTTCTTTATTGGATGTATAACAAGCTCATAAATTTAATTCCAATAAATTCAACACAAATAAACCTATTGAGAGAAAATCCCACTTACGTTAGACCTCATATCTCAGCTTTGGGATGAGATAGGCTGGAAATAATCACACCTTTGTGTAAGTCAGGACCTGCCTAATCAACATCGTGAGTTTGGAAGAAATCTGAGACGGTCAAAAATTTAGTCTGAAAAAACACAAAGGGGTACCCCTTAGTGTTTTTTTGGGTGAAATATGTGACCTCTTCAGATCTTCTTCAAACCCACACCGTGTGTCAGGGAGGTCCTGACGAAGACAGTGGTGTGGTAATTGTTGCCCTACCACATCCCAAAGCTAAATTATAGGGACATGCTGTGCTGCATAAAATGTATAACTGTAAATTTCATGATGGGATTCCTACTTCCAGTGAAGATAGGTAAACACACGAGTAGAAGGGTGCGATCAGAAAAGCCTAGTCAGTCCAATACATCCTACATTGCATCTGTATTTTGCTTTATTGGATGTATAAAAAGCTCATAAATTTAATTCCAATATATTCAACACCAATAAACCTATTGAGAGAAAATCCCAGTTAAGTTTGTCCTCATATCTCAGCTTTGGGACGAGATAGGCTGAAAATAATCACACCTTTGTGTAAGTCAGGACCTGCCTAATCAACATCCTGAGTTTGGAAGAAATCTGAGACGGTCAAAAATTTAGTCTGAAAAAACACAAAGGGGTACCCCTTAGTGTTTTTTTGGGTGAAATATGTGACCTCTTCAGATCTTCTTCAAACCCACACCGTGTGTCAGGGAGGTCCTGACGAAGACAGTGGTGTGGTAATTGTTGCCCTACCACATCCCAGAGCTGAGATATAGGGACATGTTGTGCTGCATAAAATGTATAACTGTAAATTTCATGATGGGATTCCTACTTCCAGTGAAGCTAGGTAAACACATGAGTAGAAGGGTGTGATCAGAAAAGCCTAGTCAGTCCAATATATCCTACATTGCATCTGTATTTTGCTTTATTGGATGTATAAAAAGCTCATAAATTTAATTCCAATATATTCAACACCAATAAACCTATTGAGAGAAAATCCCAGTTAAGTTTGTCCTCATATCTCAGCTTTGGGATGAGTTAGGCTGAAAATAATCACACCTTTGTGTAAGTCAGGACCTGCCTAATCAACATCCTGAGTTTGGAAGAAATCTGAGACGGTCAAAAATTTAGTCTGAAAAAACACAAAGGGGTACCCCTTAGTGTTTTTTTGGGTGAAATATGTGACCTCTTCAGATCTTCTTCAAACCCACACCGTGTGTCAGGGAGGTCCTGACGAAGACAGTGGTGTGGTAATTGTTGCCCTACCACATCCCAGAGCTGAGATATAGGGACATGTTGTGCTGCATAAAATGTATAACTGTAAATTTCATGATGGGATTCTTACTTCCAGTGAAGCTAGGTAAACACATGAGTAGAAGGGTGCGATCAGAAAAGCCTAGTCAGTCCAATATATCCTACATTGCATCTGTATTTTGCTTTATTGGATGTATAAAAAGCTCATAAATTTAATTCCAATATATTCAACACCAATAAACCTATTGAGAGAAAATCCCAGTTAAGTTTGTCCTCATATCTCAGCTTTGATGAGATAGGCTAAAAATAATCACACCTTTGTGTAAGTCAGGACCTGCCTAATCAACATCATGAGTTTGGAAGAAATCTGAGACGGTCAAAAATTTAGTCTGAAAAAACACAAAGGGGTACCCCCTAGTGTTTTTTTGAGTGAAATATGTGACCTCTTCAGATCTTCTTCAAACCCACACCGTGTGTCAGGGAGGTCCTGACGAAGACAGTGGTGTGGTAATTGTTGCCCTACCACATCCCAGAGCTGAGATATAGGGACATGTTGTGCTGCATAAAATGTATAACTGTAAATTTCATGATGGGATTCCTACTTCCAGTGAAGCTAGGTAAACACATGAGTAGAAGGGTGCGATCAGAAAAGCCTAGTCAGTCCAATATATCCTACATTGCATCTGTATTTTTCTTTATTGGATGTATAACAAGCTCATAAATTTAATTCCAATATATTCAACACCAATAAACCTATTGAGAGAAAATCCCAGTTAAGTTTGTCCTCATATCTCAGCTTTGGGATGAGATAGGCTGAAAATAATCACACCTTTGTGTAAGTCAGGACCTGCCTAATCAACATCGTGAGTTTGGAAGAAATCTGAGATGTTCAAAAATTTAGTCTAAAAAAAACACAAAGGGGTACCCCTTAGTGTTTTTTTGGGTGAAATATGTGACCTCTTCAGATCTTCTTCAAACCCACACCGTGTGTCAGAGAGGTCCTGACGAAGACAGTGGTGTGGTAATTGTTGCCCTACCACATCCCAAAGCTAAGATATAAGGACATGTTGTGCTGCATAAAATGTATAACTGTAAATTTCATGATGGGATTCCTACTCCAGTGAAGCTAGGTAAACACATGAGTAGAAGGGTGTGATCAGAAAAGCCTAGTCAGTCCAATATATCCTACATTGCATCTGTATTTTGCTTTATTGGATGTATAAAAAGCTCATAAATTTAATTCCAATATATTCAACACCAATAAACCTATTGAGAGAAAATCCCAGTTAAGTTTGTCCTCATATCTCAGCTTTGGGATGAGTTAGGCTGAAAATAATCACACCTTTGTGTAAGTCAGGACCTGCCTAATCAACATCCTGAGTTTGGAAGAAATCTGAGACTGTCAAAAATTTAGTCTGAAAAAACACAAAGGGGTACCCCTTAGTGTTTTTTTGGGTGAAATATGTGACCTCTTCAGATCTTCTTCAAACCCACACCGTGTGTCAGGGAGGTCCTGACGAAGACAGTGGTGTGGTAATTGTTGCCCTACCACATCCCAGAGCTGAGATATACGGACATGTTGTGCTGCATAAAATGTATAACTGTAGATTTCATGATGGGATTCCTACTTCCAGTGAAGCTAGGTAAACACATGAGTAGAAGGGTGCGATCAGAAAAGCCTAGTCAGTCCAATACATCCTACATTGCATCTGTATTTTGCTTTATTGGACGTATAAAAAGCTCATAAATTTAATTCCAATATATTCAACACAAATAAACCTATTAAGAGAAAATCCCAGTTAAGTTTGTCCTCATATCTCAGCTTTGGGACGAGATAGGCTGAAAATAATCACACCTTTGTGTAAGTCAGGACCTGCCTAATCAACATCGTGAGTTTGGAAGAAATCTGAGATGGTCAAAAATTTAGTCTAAAAAAACACAAAGGGGTACCTCTTAGTGTTTTTTTGGGTGAAATATGTGACCTCCTCAGCTCTTCTTCAAACCCACACCGTGTGTCAGAGAGGTCCTGACGAAAACAGTGGTGTGGTAATTTTTGTCCTACCACATCCCAAAGCTAAGATATAGGGACATGCTGTGCTGCATAAAATTAATAACTGTAAATTTCATGATGGGAATCCTACTTCCAGTGAAGCTAGGTAAACACATGTGTAGAAGGGTGCGATCAGAAAAGCCTAGTCAGTCCAATATATCCTACATTGCATCTGTATTTTGCTTTATTGGATGTATAAAAAGCTCATAAATTTAATTCCAATATATTCAACACCAATAAACCTATTGAGAGAAAATCCCAGTTAAGTTTGTCCTCATATCTCAGCTTTGGGATGAGTTAGGCTGAAAATAATCACACCTTTGTGTAAGTCAGGACCTGCCTAATCAACATCCTGAGTTTGGAAGAAATCTGAGACGGTCAAAAATTTAGTCTGAAAAAACACAAAGGGGTACCCCTTAGTGTTTTTTTGGGTGAAATATGTGACCTCTTCAGATCTTCTTCAAACCCACACCGTGTGTCAGGGAGGTCCTGACGAAGACAGTGGTGTGGTAATTGTTGCCCTACCACATCCCAAAGCTGAGATATACGGACATGTTGTGCTGCATAAAATGTATAACTGTAGATTTCATGATGGGATTCCTACTTCCAGTGAAGCTAGGTAAACACATGAGTAGAAGGGTGCGATCAGAAAAGCCTAGTCAGTCCAATACATCCTACATTGCATCTGTATTTTGCTTTATTGGACGTATAAAAAGCTCATAAATTTAATTCCAATATATTCAACACAAATAAACCTATTAAGAGAAAATCCCAGTTAAGTTTGTCCTCATATCTCAGCTTTGGGACGAGATAGGCTGAAAATAATCACACCTTTGTGTAAGTCAGGACCTGCCTAATCAACATCGTGAGTTTGGAAGAAATCTGAGATGGTCAAAAATTTAGTCTAAAAAAACACAAAGGGGTACCTCTTAGTGTTTTTTTGGGTGAAATATGTGACCTCCTCAGCTCTTCTTCAAACCCACACCGTGTGTCAGAGAGGTCCTGACGAAAACAGTGGTGTGGTAATTTTTGTCCTACCACATCCCAAAGCTAAGATATAGGGACATGCTGTGCTGCATAAAATTAATAACTGTAAATTTCATGATGGGAATCCTACTTCCAGTGAAGCTAGGTAAACACATGAGTAGAAGGGTGCGATCAGAAAAGCCTAGTCAGTCCAATATATCCTACATTGCATCTGTATTTTGCTTTATTGGATGTATAAAAAGCTCACGAATTTAATTCCAATATATTCAACACCAATAAACCTATTGAGAGAAAATCCCAGTTCAGTTTGTCCTCATATCTCAGCTTTGGGATGAGATAGGCTGAAAATAATCACACCTTTGTGTAAGTCAGGACCTGCCTAATGAACATCGTGAGTTTGGAAGAAATCGGAGACGGTCAAAAATTTAGACTGAAAAAACACAAAGGGGTACCCCTTAGTGTTTTTTTGGGTGAAATATGTGACCTCTTCAGATCTTGTTCAATCCCACACCGTGTGTCAGGGAGGTCCTGACGAAGACAGTGGTGTGGTAATTGTTGCCCTACCACATCCCAAAGCTAAATTATAGGGACATGCTGTGCTGCATAAAATGTATAACTGTAAATTTCATGATGGGATTCCTACTTCCAGTGAAGCTAGGTAAACACATGAGTAGAAGGGTGCGATCAGAAAAGCCTAGTCAGTCCAATATATCCTACATTGCATCTGTATTTTGCTTTATTGGATGTATAACAAGCTCATAAATTTAATTCCAATATATTCAACACCAATAAACCTATTGAGAGAAAATCCCAGTTAAGTTTGTCCTCATATCTCAGCTTTGGGATGAGATAGGCTGAAAATAATCACACCTTTGTGTAAGTCAGGACCTGCCTAATCAACATCGTGAGTTTGGAAGAAATCTGAGATGTTCAAAAATTTAGTCTAAAAAAAACACAAAGGGGTACCCCTTAGTGTTTTTTTGGGTGAAATATGTGACCTCTTCAGATCTTCTTCAAACCCACACCGTGTGTCAGAGAGGTCCTGACGAAGACAGTGGTGTGGTAATTTTTGTCCTACCACATCCCAAAGCTAAGATATAGGGACATGCTGTGCTGCATAAAATTAATAACTGTAAATTTCATGATGGGATTCCTACTTCCAGTGAAGCTAGGTAAACACATGAGTAGAAGGGTGCGATCAGAAAAGCCTAGTCAGTCCAATATATCCTACATTGCATCTGTATTTTGCTTTATTGGACGTATAAAAAGCTCATAAATATAAATCCAATATATTCAACACCAATAAACCTATTGAGAGAAAATCCCAGTTAATTTTGTCCTCATATCTCAGCTTTGGGATGAGATAGGCTAAAAATAATCACACCTTTGTGTAAGTCAGGACCTGCCTAATCAACATCGTGAGTTTGGAAGAAATCTGAGACGGTCAAAAATTTAGTCTAAAAAAACACAAAGGGGTACCCCTTAGTGTTTTTTTGGGTGAAATATGTGACCTCTTCAGATCTTGTTCATACCCACCTCATGTGTCAGGGAGGTCCTGACGAAGACAGTGGTGTGGTAATTGTTGCCCTACCACATCCCAGAGCTGAGATATAGGGACATGTTGTGCTGCATAAAATGTATAACTGTAAATTTCATGATGGTATTCCTACTTCCAGTGAAGCTAGGTAAACACATGAGTAGAAGGGTGCGATCAGAAAAGCCTAGTCAGTCCAATATATCCTACATTGCATCTGTATTTTGCTTTATTGGATGTATAACAAGCTCATAAATTTAATTCCAATATATTCAACACAAATAAACCTATTGAGAGAAAATCCCACTTACGTTAGACCTCATATCTCAGCTTTGGGATGAGATAGGCTGAAAATAATCACACCTTTGTGTAAGTCAGGACCTGCCTAATCAACATCGTGAGTTTGGAAGAAATCTGAGATGGTCAAAAACTTAGTCTGAAAAAACACAAAGGGGTACCCCTTAGTGTTTTTTTGGGTGAAATATGTGACCTCCTCAGATCTTCTTCAAACCCACACCGTGTGTCAGAGAGGTCCTGACGAAGACAGTGGTGTGGTAATTTTTGTCCTACCACATCCCAAAGCTAAGATATAGGGACATGCTGTGCTGCATAAAATGTATAACTGTAAATTTCATGATGGGATTCCTACTTCCAGTTAAGCTAGGTAAACACATGAGTAGAAGGGTGCGATCAGAAAAGCCTAGTCAGTCCAATATATCCTACATTGCATCTGTATTTTTCTTTATTGGATGTATAACAAGCTCATAAATTTAATTCCAATATATTCAACACAAATAAACCTATTGAGAGAAAATCCCACTTACGTTAGACCTCATATCTCAGCTTTGGGATGAGATAGGCTGGAAATAATCACACCTTTGTGTAAGTCAGGACCTGCCTAATCAACATCGTGAGTTTGGAAGAAATCTGAGATGGTCAAAAATTTAGTCTGAAAAAACACAAAGGGGTACCCCTTATCTGTATTTTTCTTTATTGGATGTATAACAAGCTCATAAATTTAATTCCAATATATTCAACACAAATAAACCTATTGAGAGAAAATCCCAGTTAAGTTTGTCCTCATATCTCAGCTTTGGGATGAGTTAGGCTGAAAATAATCACACCTTTGTGTAAGTCAAGACCTGCCTAATCAACATCGTGAGTTTGGAAGAAATCTGAGACGGTCAAAAATTTAGTCTAAAAAAACACAAAGGGGTACCCCTTAGTGTTTTTTTGAGTGAAATATGTGACCTCCTCAGATCTTCTTCAAACACACACCGTGTGTCAGAGAGGTCCTGACGAAGACAGTGGTGTGGTAATTTTTGTCCTACCACATCCCAAAGCTAAGATATAGGGACATGCTGTGCTGCATAAAATTAATAACTGTAAATTTCATGATGGGATTCCTACTTCCAGTGAAGCTAGGTAAACACATGAGTAGAAGGGTGCGATCAGAAAAGCCTATATAGGGACATGCTGTGCTGCATAAAATTAATAACTGTAAATTTCATGATGGGATTCCTACTTCCAGTGAAGCTAGGTAAACACATGAGTAGAAGGGTGCGATCAGAAAAGCCTAGTCAGTCCAATATATCCTACATTGCATCTGTATTTTGCTTTATTGGATGTATAAAAAGCTCATAAATTTAATTCCAATATATTCAACACAAATAAACCTATTGAGAGAAAATCCCAGTTAAGTTTGTCCTCATATCTCAGCTTTGGGATGAGATAGGCTAAAAATAATCACACCTTTGTGTAAGTCAGGACCTGCCTAATCAACATCATGAGTTTGGAAGAAATCTGAGACGGTCAAAAATTTAGTCTGAAAAAACACAAAGGGGTACCCCTTAGTGTTTTTTTGGGTGAAATATGTGACCTCTTCAGATCTTCTTCAAACCCACACCGTGTGTCAGGGAGGTCCTGACGAAGACAGTGGTGTGGTAATTGTTGCCCTACCACATCCCAGAGCTGAGATATAGGGACATGTTGTGCTGCATAAAATGTATAACTGTAAATTTCATGATGGGATTCCTACTTCCAGTGAAGCTAGGTAAACACATGAGTAGAAGGGTGCGATCAGAAAAGCCTAGTCAGTCCAATATATCCTACATTGCATCTGTATTTTGCTTTATTGGACGTATAAAAAGCTCACGAATTTAATTCCAATATATTCAACACCAATAAACCTATTGAGAGAAAATCCCAGTTCAGGTTGTCCTCATATCTCAGCTTTGGGATGAGATAGGCTGAAAATAATCACACCTTTGTGTAAGTCAGGACCTGCCTAATGAACATCGTGAGTTTGGAAGAAATCTGAGACGGTCAAAAATTTAGACTGAAAAAACACAAAGGGGTACCCCTTAGTGTTTTTTTGGGTGAAATATGTGACCTCCTCAGATCTTCTTCAAACCCACACCGTGTGTCAGAGAGGTCCTGACGAAGAGAGTGGTGTGGTAATTTTTGTCCTACCACATCCCAAAGCTAAGATATAGGGACATGCTGTGCTGCATAAAATTAATAACTGTAAATTTCATGATGGGATTCCTACTTCCAGTGAAGCTAGGTAAACACATGAGTAGAAGGGTGCGATCAGAAAAGCCTAGTCAGTCCAATATATCCTACATTGCATCTGTATTTTGCTTTATTGGACGTATAACAAGCTCATAAATTTAATTCCAATATATTCAACACCAATAAACCTATTGAGAGAAAATCCCAGTTAAGTTTGTCCTCATATCTCAGCTTTGGGATGAGTTAGGCTGAAAATAATCACACCTTTGTGTAAGTCAAGACCTGCCTAATCAACATCGTGAGTTTGGAAGAAATCTGAGACGGTCAAAAATTTAGTCTAAAAAAACACAAAGGGGTACCCCTTAGTGTTTTTTTGAGTGAAATATGTGACCTCCTCAGATCTTCTTCAAACACACACCGTGTGTCAGAGAGGTCCTGACGAAGACAGTGGTGTGGTAATTTTTGTCCTACCACATCCCAAAGCTAAGATATAGGGACATGCTGTGCTGCATAAAATTAATAACTGTAAATTTCATGATGGGATTCCTACTTCCAGTGAAGCTAGGTAAACACATGAGTAGAAGGGTGCGATCAGAAAAGCCTAGTCAGTCCAATATATCCTACATTGCATCTGTATTTTTCTTTATTGGATGTATAACAAGCTCATAAATTTAATTCCAATATATTCAACACAAATAAACCTATTGAGAGAAAATCCCAGTTAAGTTTGTCCTCATATCTCAGCTTTGGGATGAGTTAGGCTGAAAATAATCACACCTTTGTGTAAGTCAGGACCTGCCTAATCAACATCGTGAGTTTGGAAGAAATCTGAGATGGTCAAAAATTTAGTCTAAAAAAACACAAAGGGGTACCCCTTAGTGTTTTCTTGGGTGAAATATGTGACCTCCTCAGCTCTTCTTCAAACCCACACCATGTGTCAGAGAGGTCCTGACGAAGACAGTGGTGTGGTAATTGTTGCCCTACCACATCCCAAAGCTAAGATATAGGGACATGTTGTGCTGCATAAAATGTATAACTGTAAATTTCATGATGGGATTCCTACTTCCAGTGAAGCTAGGTAAACACATGAGTAGAAGGGTGCGATCAGAAAAGCCTAGTCAGTCCAATATATCCTACATTGCATCTGTATTTTTCTTTATTGGATGTATAACAAGCTCATAAATTTAATTCCAATATATTCAACACAAATAAACCTATTGAGAGAAAATCCCACTTACGTTAGACCTCATATCTCAGCTTTGGGATGAGATAGGCTGGAAATAATCACACCTTTGTGTAAGTCAGGACCTGCCTAATCAACATCATGAGTTTGGAAGAAATCTGAGACGGTCAAAAATTTAGTCTGAAAAAACACAAAGGGGTACCCCTTAGTGTTTTTTTGGGTGAAATATGTGACCTCCTCAGATCTTCTTCAAACCCACACCGTGTGTCAGGGAGGTCCTGACAAAGACAGTGGTGTGGTAATTGTTGCCCTACCACATCCCAGAGCTGAGATATAGGGACATGTTGTGCTGCATAAAATGTATAACTGTAAATTTCATGATGGGATTCCTACTTCCAGTGAAGCTAGGTAAACACATGAGTAGAAGGGTGCGATCAGAAAAGCCTAGTCAGTCCAATATATCCTACATTGCATCTGTATTTTTCTTTATTGGATGTATAACAAGCTCATAAATTTAATTCCAATATATTCAACACAAATAAACCTATTGAGAGAAAATCCCAGTTAAGTTTGTCCTCATATCTCAGCTTTGGGATGAGATAGGCTAAAAATAATCACACCTTTGTGTAAGTCAGGACCTGCCTAATCAACATCATGAGTTTGGAAGAAATCTGAGACGGTCAAAAATTTAGTCTGAAAAAACACAAAGGGGTACCCCTTAGTGTTTTTTTGGGTGAAATATGTGACCTCTTCAGATCTTCTTCAAACCCACACCGTGTGTCAGGGAGGTCCTGACGAAGACAGTGGTGTGGTAAATGTTGCCCTACCACATCCCAGAGCTGAGATATAGGGACATGTTGTGCTGCATAAAATGTATAACTGTAAATTTCATGATGGGATTCCTACTTCCAGTGAAGCTAGGTAAACACATGAGTAGAAGGGTGCGATCAGAAAAGCGTAGTCAGTCCAATATATCCTACATTGCATCTGTATTTTGCTTTATTGGACGTATAAAAAGCTCACGAATTTAATTCCAATATATTCAACACCAATAAACCTATTGAGAGAAAATCCCAGTTCAGTTTGTCCTCATATCTCAGCTTTGGGATGAGATAGGCTGAAAATAATCACACCTTTGTGTAAGTCAGGACCTGCCTAATGAATATCGTGAGTTTGGAAGAAATCTGAGACGGTCAAAAATTTAGACTGAAAAAACACAAAGGGGTACCCCTTAGTGTTTTTTTGGGTGAAATATGTGACCTCTTCAGATCTTGTTCAATCCCACACCGTGTGTCAGGGAGGTCCTGACGAAGACAGTGGTGTGGTAATTGTTGCCCTACCACATCCCAAAGCTAAATTATAGGGACATGCTGTGCTGCATAAAATGTATAACTGTAAATTTCATGATGGGATTCCTACTTACAGTGAAGCTAGGTAAACACATGAGAAGAAGGGTGCGATCAGAAAAGCCTAGTCAGTCCAATATATCCTACATTGCATTTGTATTTTTCTTTATTGGATGTATAACAAGCTCATAAATTTAATTCCAATATATTCAACACAAATAAACCTATTGAGAGAAAATCCCACTTACGTTAGACCTCATATCTCAGCTTTGGGATGAGATAGGCTGGAAATAGTCACACCTTTGTGTAAGTCAGGACCTGCCTAATCAACATCGTGAGTTTGGAAGAAATCTGAGACGGTCAAAAATTTAGTCTAAAAAAACACAAAGGGGTACCCCTTAGTGTTTTTTTGGGTGAAATATGTGACCTCCTCAGCTCTTCTTCAAACCCACACCGTGTGTCAGAGAGGTCCTGACGAAAACAGTGGTGTGGTAATTTTTGTCCTACCACATCCCAAAGCTAAGATATAGGGACATGCTGTGCTGCATAAAATTAATAACTGTAAATTTCATGATGGGATTCCTACTTCCAGTGAAGCTAGGTAAACACATGAGTAGAAGGGTGCGATCAGAAAAGCCTGGTCAGTCCAATACATCCTACATTGCATCTGTATTTTTCTTTATTGGATGTATAACAAGCTCATAAATTTAATTCCAATATATTCAACACAAATAAATCTATTGAGAGAAAATCCCAGTTAAGTTTGTCCTCATATCTCAGCTTTGGGATGAGTTAGGCTGAAAATAATCACACCTTTGTGTAAGTCAGGACCTGCCTAATCAACATCGTGAGTTTGGAAGAAATCTGAGACGGTCAAAAATTTAGTCTAAGAAAACACAAAGGGGTACCCCTTAGTGTTTTTTTGAGTGAAATATGTGACCTCCTCAGATCTTCTTCAAACACACACCGTGTGTCAGAGAGGTCCTGACAAAGACAGTGGTGTGGTAATTTTTGTCCTACCACATCCCAAAGCTAAGATATAGGGACATGCTGTGCTGCATAAAATTAATAACAGTAAATTTCATGATGGGATTCCTACTTCCAGTGAAGCTAGGTAAACACATGAGTAGAAGGGTGCGATCAGAAAAGCCTAGTCAGTCCAATATATCCTACATTGCATCTGTATTTTGCTTTATTGGACGTATAAAAAGCTCATAAATATAAATCCAATATATTCAACACCAATAAACCTATTGAGAGAAAATCCCAGTTAAGTTTGTCCTCATATCTCAGCTTTGGGATGAGTAAGGCTGAAAATAATCACACCTTTGTGTAAGTCAGGACCTGCCTAATCAACATCGTGAGTTTGGAAGAAATCTGAGATGGTCAAAGATTTATTCTAAAAAAACACAAAGGGGTACCCCTTAGTGTTTTCTTGGGTGAAATATGTGACCTCCTCAGCTCTTCTTCAAACCCACACCATGTGTCAGAGAGGTCCTGACAAAGACAGTGGTGTGGTAATTGTTGCCCTACCACATCCCAAAGCTAAGATATAGGGACATGTTGTGCTGCATAAAATGTATAACTGTAAATTTCATGATGGGATTCCTACTTCCAGTGAAGCTAGGTAAACACATGAGTAGAAGGGTGCGATCAGAAAAGCCTAGTCAGTCCAATATATCCTACATTGCATCTGTATTTTTCTTTATTGGATGTATAACAAGCTCATAAATTTAATTCCAATATATTCAACACAAATAAACCTATTGAGAGAAAATCCCACTTACGTTAGACCTCATATCTCAGCTTTGGGATGAGATAGGCTGGAAATAATCACACCTTTGTGTAAGTCAGGACCTGCCTAATCAACATCGTGAGTTTGGAAGAAATCTGAGACGGTCAAAAATTTAGTCTGAAAAAACACAAAGGGGTACCCCTTAGTGTTTTTTTGGGTGAAATATGTGACCTCTTCAGATCTTCTTCAAACCCACACCGTGTGTCAGGGAGGTCCTGACGAAGACAGTGGTGTGGTAATTGTTGCCCTACCACATCCCAAAGCTAAATTATAGGGACATGCTGTGCTGCATAAAATGTATAACTGTAAATTTCATGATGGGATTCCTACTTCCAGTGAAGCTAGGTAAACACACGAGTAGAAGGGTGCGATCAGAAAAGCCTATTCAGTCCAATACATCCTACATTGCATCTGTATTTTGCTTTATTGGATGTATAAAAAGCTCATAAATTTAATTCCAATATATTCAACACCAATAAACCTATTGAGAGAAAATCCCAGTTAAGTTTGTCCTCATATCTCAGCTTTGGGACGAGATAGGCTGAAAATAATCACACCTTTGTGTAAGTCAGGACCTGCCTAATCAACATCCTGAGTTTGGAAGAAATCTGAGACGGTCAAAAATTTAGTCTGAAAAAACACAAAGGGGTACCCCTTAGTGTTTTTTTGGGTGAAATATGTGACCTCTTCAGATCTTCTTCAAACCCACACCGTGTGTCAGGGAGGTCCTGACGAAGACAGTGGTGTGGTAATTGTTGCCCTACCACATCCCAGAGCTGAGATATAGGGACATGTTGTGCTGCATAAAATGTATAACTGTAAATTTCATGATGGGATTCCTACTTCCAGTGAAGCTAGGTAAACACATGAGTAGAAGGGTGCGATCAGAAAAGCCTAGTCAGTCCAATATATCCTACATTGCATCTGTATTTTGCTTTATTGGATGTATAAAAAGCTCATAAATTTAATTCCAATATATTCAACACCAATAAACCTATTGAGAGAAAATCCCAGTTAAGTTTGTCCTCATATCTCAGCTTTGGGATGAGTTAGGCTGAAAATAATCACACCTTTGTGTAAGTCAGGACCTGCCTAATCAACATCCTGAGTTTGGAAGAAATCTGAGACGGTCAAAAATTTAGTCTGAAAAAACACAAAGGGGTACCCCTTAGTGTTTTTTTGGGTGAAATATGTGACCTCTTCAGATCTTCTTCAAACCCACACCGTGTGTCAGGGAGGTCCTGACGAAGACAGTGGTGTGGTAATTGTTTCCCTACCACATCCCAGAGCTGAGATATAGGGACATGTTGTGCTGCATAAAATGTATAACTGTAAATTTCATGATGGGATTCTTACCTCCAGTGAAGCTAGGTAAACACATGAGTAGAAGGGTGCGATCAGAAAAGCCTAGTCAGTCCAATATATCCTACATTGCATCTGTATTTTGCTTTATTGGATGTATAAAAAGCTCATAAATTTAATTCCAATATATTCAACACCAATAAACCTATTGAGAGAAAATCCCAGTTAAGTTTGTCCTCATATCTCAGCTTTGATGAGATAGGCTAAAAATAATCACACCTTTGTGTAAGTCAGGACCTGCCTAATCAACATCATGAGTTTGGAAGAAATCTGAGACGGTCAAAAATTTAGTCTGAAAAAACACAAAGGGGTACCCCTTAGTGTTTTTTTGAGTGAAATATGTGACCTCTTCAGATCTTCTTCAAACCCACACCGTGTGTCAGGGAGGTCCTGACGAAGACAGTGGTGTGGTAATTGTTGCCCTACCACATCCCAGAGCTGAGATATAGGGACATGTTGTGCTGCATAAAATGTATAACTGTAAATTTCATGATGGGATTCCTACTTCCAGTGAAGCTAGGTAAACACATGAGTAGAAGGGTGCGATCAGAAAAGCCTAGTCAGTCCAATATATCCTACATTGCATCTGTATTTTTCTTTATTGGATGTATAACAAGCTCATAAATTTAATTCCAATATATTCAACACCAATAAACCTATTGAGAGAAAATCCCAGTTAAGTTTGTCCTCATATCTCAGCTTTGGGATGAGATAGGCTGAAAATAATCACACCTTTGTGTAAGTCAGGACCTGCCTAATCAACATCGTGAGTTTGGAAGAAATCTGAGATGTTCAAAAATTTAGTCTAAAAAAAACACAAAGGGGTACCCCTTAGTGTTTTTTGGGTGAAATATGTGACCTCTTCAGATCTTCTTCAAACCCACACCGTGTGTCAGAGAGGTCCTGACGAAGACAGTGGTGTGGTAATTGTTGCCCTACCACATCCCAAAGCTAAGATATAGGGACATGTTGTGCTGCATAAAATGTATAACTGTAAATTTCATGATGGGATTCCTACTCCAGTGAAGCTAGGTAAACACATGAGTAGAAGGGTGCGATCAGAAAAGCCTAGTCAGTCCAATATATCCTACATTGCATCTGTATTTTGCTTTATTGGATGTATAAAAAGCTCATAAATTTAATTCCAATATATTCAACACCAATAAACCTATTGAGAGAAAATCCCAGTTAAGTTTGTCCTCATATCTCAGCTTTGGGATGAGTTAGGCTGAAAATAATCACACCTTTGTGTAAGTCAGGACCTGCCTAATCAACATCCTGAGTTTGGAAGAAATCTGAGACTGTCAAAAATTTAGTCTGAAAAAACACAAAGGGGTACCCCTTAGTGTTTTTTTGGGTGAAATATGTGACCTCTTCAGATCTTCTTCAAACCCACACCGTGTGTCAGGGAGGTCCTGACGAAGACAGTGGTGTGGTAATTGTTGCCCTACCACATCCCAGAGCTGAGATATACGGACATGTTGTGCTGCATAAAATGTATAACTGTAGATTTCATGAT
The DNA here is from genome assembly GCF_029633855.1 of Hoplias malabaricus. Lineage (NCBI taxonomy): Eukaryota > Metazoa > Chordata > Actinopteri > Characiformes > Erythrinidae > Hoplias > Hoplias malabaricus. The sequence continues at coordinate 45,716,367 of NC_089807.1, forward strand.
GGGATTCCTACTTCCAGTGAAGCTAGGTAAACACATGAGTAGAAGGGTGCGATCAGAAAAGCCTAGTCAGTCCAATACATCCTACATTGCATCTGTATTTTGCTTTATTGGACGTATAAAAAGCTCATAAATTTAATTCCAATATATTCAACACAAATAAACCTATTAAGAGAAAATCCCAGTTAAGTTTGTCCTCATATCTCAGCTTTGGGACGAGATAGGCTGAAAATAATCACACCTTTGTGTAAGTCAGGACCTGCCTAATCAACATCGTGAGTTTGGAAGAAATCTGAGATGGTCAAAAATTTAGTCTAAAAAAACACAAAGGGGTACCTCTTAGTGTTTTTTTGGGTGAAATATGTGACCTCCTCAGCTCTTCTTCAAACCCACACCGTGTGTCAGAGAGGTCCTGACGAAAACAGTGGTGTGGTAATTTTTGTCCTACCACATCCCAAAGCTAAGATATAGGGACATGCTGTGCTGCATAAAATTAATAACTGTAAATTTCATGATGGGAATCCTACTTCCAGTGAAGCTAGGTAAACACATGAGTAGAAGGGTGCGATCAGAAAAGCCTAGTCAGTCCAATATATCCTACATTGCATCTGTATTTTGCTTTATTGGATGTATAAAAAGCTCATAAATTTAATTCCAATATATTCAACACCAATAAACCTATTGAGAGAAAATCCCAGTTAAGTTTGTCCTCATATCTCAGCTTTGGGATGAGTTAGGCTGAAAATAATCACACCTTTGTGTAAGTCAGGACCTGCCTAATCAACATCCTGAGTTTGGAAGAAATCTGAGACTGTCAAAAATTTAGTCTGAAAAAACACAAAGGGGTACCCCTTAGTGTTTTTTTGGGTGAAATATGTGACCTCTTCAGATCTTCTTCAAACCCACACCGTGTGTCAGGGAGGTCCTGACGAAGACAGTGGTGTGGTAATTGTTGCCCTACCACATCCCAGAGCTGAGATATACGGACATGTTGTGCTGCATAAAATGTATAACTGTAGATTTCATGATGGGATTCCTACTTCCAGTGAAGCTAGGTAAACACATGAGTAGAAGGGTGCGATCAGAAAAGCCTAGTCAGTCCAATACATCCTACATTGCATCTGTATTTTGCTTTATTGGACGTATAAAAAGCTCATAAATTTAATTCCAATATATTCAACACAAATAAACCTATTAAGAGAAAATCCCAGTTAAGTTTGTCCTCATATCTCAGCTTTGGGACGAGATAGGCTGAAAATAATCACACCTTTGTGTAAGTCAGGACCTGCCTAATCAACATCGTGAGTTTGGAAGAAATCTGAGATGGTCAAAAATTTAGTCTAAAAAAACACAAAGGGGTACCTCTTAGTGTTTTTTTGGGTGAAATATGTGACCTCCTCAGCTCTTCTTCAAACCCACACCGTGTGTCAGAGAGGTCCTGACGAAAACAGTGGTGTGGTAATTTTTGTCCTACCACATCCCAAAGCTAAGATATAGGGACATGCTGTGCTGCATAAAATTAATAACTGTAAATTTCATGATGGGAATCCTACTTCCAGTGAAGCTAGGTAAACACATGAGTAGAAGGGTGCGATCAGAAAAGCCTAGTCAGTCCAATATATCCTACATTGCATCTGTATTTTGCTTTATTGGATGTATAAAAAGCTCACGAATTTAATTCCAATATATTCAACACCAATAAACCTATTGAGAGAAAATCCCAGTTCAGTTTGTCCTCATATCTCAGCTTTGGGATGAGATAGGCTGAAAATAATCACACCTTTGTGTAAGTCAGGACCTGCCTAATGAACATCGTGAGTTTGGAAGAAATCTGAGACGGTCAAAAATTTAGACTGAAAAAACACAAAGGGGTACCCCTTAGTGTTTTTTTGGGTGAAATATGTGACCTCTTCAGATCTTGTTCAATCCCACACCGTGTGTCAGGGAGGTCCTGACGAAGACAGTGGTGTGGTAATTGTTGCCCTACCACATCCCAAAGCTAAATTATAGGGACATGCTGTGCTGCATAAAATGTATAACTGTAAATTTCATGATGGGATTCCTACTTCCAGTGAAGCTAGGTAAACACATGAGTAGAAGGGTGCGATCAGAAAAGCCTAGTCAGTCCAATATATCCTACATTGCATCTGTATTTTTCTTTATTGGATGTATAACAAGCTCATAAATTTAATTCCAATATATTCAACACCAATAAACCTATTGAGAGAAAATCCCAGTTAAGTTTGTCCTCATATCTCAGCTTTGGGATGAGATAGGCTGAAAATAATCACACCTTTGTGTAAGTCAGGACCTGCCTAATCAACATCGTGAGTTTGGAAGAAATCTGAGATGTTCAAAAATTTAGTCTAAAAAAAAACACAAAGGGGTACCCCTTAGTGTTTTTTTGGGTGAAATATGTGACCTCTTCAGATCTTCTTCAAACCCACACCGTGTGTCAGAGAGGTCCTGACGAAGACAGTGGTGTGGTAATTGTTGCCCTACCACATCCCAAAGCTAAGATATAGGGACATGTTGTGCTGCATAAAATGTATAACTGTAAATTTCATGATGGGATTCCTACTCCAGTGAAGCTAGGTAAACACATGAGTAGAAGGGTGCGATCAGAAAAGCCTAGTCAGTCCAATATATCCTACATTGCATCTGTATTTTGCTTTATTGGATGTATAACAAGCTCATAAATTTAATTCCAATATATTCAACACCAATAAACCTATTGAGAGAAAATCCCAGTTAAGTTTGTCCTCATATCTCAGCTTTGGGATGAGTTAGGCTGAAAATAATCACACCTTTGTGTAAGTCAGGACCTGCCTAATCAACATCCTGAGTTTGGAAGAAATCTGAGACGGTCAAAAATTTAGTCTGAAAAAACACAAAGGGGTACCCCTTAGTGTTTTTATGGGTGAATTATGTGACCTCTTCAGATCTTCTTCAAACCCACACCGTGTGTCAGGGAGGTCCTGACGAAGACAGTGGTGTGGTAAATGTTGCCCTACCACATCCCAGAGCTGAGATATAGGGACATGTTGTGCTGCATAAAATGTATAACTGTAAATTTCATGATGGGATTCCTACTTCCAGTGAAGCTAGGTAAACACATGAGTAGAAGGGTGCGATCAGAAAAGCCTAGTCAGTCCAATATATCCTACATTGCATCTGTATTTTGCTTTATTGGACGTATAAAAAGCTCATGAATTTAATTCCAATATATTCAACACCAATAAACCTATTGAGAGAAAATCCCAGTTCAATTTTTCCTCATATCTCAGCTTTGGGATGAGATAGGCTGAAAATAATCACACCTTTGTGTAAGTCAGGGCCTGCCTAATGAACATCGTGAGTTTGGAAGAAATCTGAGACGGTCAAAAATTTAGTCTAAAAAAACACAAAGGGGTACCCCTTAGTGTTTTTTTGGGTGAAATATGTGACCTCTTCAGATCTTGTTCAATCCCACACCGTGTGTCAGGGAGGTCCTGACGAAGACAGTGGTGTGGTAATTGTTGCCCTACCACATCCCAAAGCTAAATTATAGGGACATGCTGTGCTGCATAAAATGTATAACTGTAAATTTCATGATGGGATTCCTACTTCCAGTGAAGCTAGGTAAACACATGAGTGGAAGGGTGCGATCAGAAAAGCCTAGTCAGTCCAATACATCCTACATTGCATCTGTATTTTGCTTTATTGGACGTATAAAAAGCTCATGAATTTAATTCCAATATATTCAACACAAATAAACCTATTGAGAGAAAATCCCAGTTAATTTTGTCCTCATATCTCAGCTTTGGGATGAGATAGGCTGAAAATAATCACACCTTTGTGTAAGTCAGGACCTGCCTAATCAACATCGTGAGTTTGGAAGAAATCTGAGATGGTCAAAAATTTAGTCTAAAAAAACACAAAGGGGTACCTCTTAGTGTTTTTTTGGGTGAAATATGTGACCTCCTCAGCTCTTCTTCAAACCCACACCATGTGTCAGAGAGGTCCTGACGAAGACAGTGGTGTGGTAAATTTTGCCCAACCACATCCCAAAGCTAAGATATAGGGACATGCTGTGCTGCATAAAATTAATAACTGTAAATTTCATGATGGGATTCCTACTTCCAGTGAAGCTAGGTAAACACATGAGTAGAAGGGTGCGATCAGAAAAGCCTAGTCAGTCCAATATATCCTACATTGCATCTGTAATTTGCTTTATTAGACGTATAACAAGCTCATAAATTTAATTCCAATATTTTCAACACCAATAAACCTATTGAGAGAAAATCCCAGTTAAGTTTGTCCTCATATCTCAGCTTTGGGATGAGATAGGCTGAAAATAATCACACCTTTGTGTAAGTCAGGACCTGCCTAATCAACATCGTGAGTTTGGAAGAAATCTGAGATGGTCAAAAATTTAGTCTAAAAAAAACACAAAGGGGTACCCCTTAGTGTTTTTTTGGGTGAAATATGTGACCTCTTCAGATCTTCTTCAAACCCACACCGTGTGTCAGAGAGGTCCTGACGAAGACAGTGGTGTGGTAATTGTTGCCCTACCACATCCCAAAGCTAAGATATAGGGACATGTTGTGCTGCATAAAATGTATAACTGTAAATTTCATGATGGGATTCCTACTCCAGTGAAGCTAGGTAAACACATGAGTAGAAGGGTGCGATCAGAACAGCCTAGTCAGTCCAATATATCCTACATTGCATCTGTATTTTTCTTTATTGGATGTATAACAAGCTCATAAATTTAATTCCAATATATTCAACACAAATAAACCTATTGAGAGAAAATCCCACTTACGTTAGACTTCATATCTCAGCTTTGGGATGAGATAGGCTGAAAATAATCACACCTTTGTGTAAGTCAGGACCTGCCTAATCAACATCGTGAGTTTGGAAGAAATCTGAGACGGTCAAAAATTTAGTCTAAAAAAACACAAAGGGGTACCCCTTAGTGTTTTTTTGGGTGAAATATGTGACCTCTTCAGATCTTCTTCAAACCCACACCGTGTGTCAGAGAGGTCCTGACGAAGACAGTGGTGTGGTAATTTTTGTCCTACCACATCCCAAAGCTAAGATATAGGGACATGCTGTGCTGCATAAAATTAATAACTGTAAATTTCATGATGGGATTCCTACTTCCAGTGAAGCTAGGTAAACACATGAGTAGAAGGGTGCGATCAGAAAAGCCTAGTCAGTCCAATATATCCTACATTGCATCTGTATTTTGCTTTATTGGACGTATAAAAAGCTCATAAATATAAATCCAATATATTCAACACCAATAAACCTATTGAGAGAAAATCCCAGTTAATTTTGTCCTCATATCTCAGCTTTGGGATGAGATAGGCTAAAAATAATCACACCTTTGTGTAAGTCAGGACCTGCCTAATCAACATCGTGAGTTTGGAAGAAATCTGAGATGGTCAAAAATTTAGTCTAAAAAAACACAAAGGGGTACCCCTTAGTGTTTTTTTGGGTGAAATATGTGACCTCTTCAGATCTTGTTCATACCCACCTCATGTGTCAGGGAGGTCCTGACGAAGACAGTGGTGTGGTAATTGTTGCCCTACCACATCCCAGAGCTGAGATATAGGGACATGTTGTGCTGCATAAAATGTATAACTGTAAATTTCATGATGGGATTCCTACTTCCAGTGAAGCTAGGTAAACACATGAGTAGAAGGGTGCGATCAGAAAAGCCTAGTCAGTCCAATATATCCTACATTGCATCTGTATTTTGCTTTATTGGACGTATAAAAAGCTCATGAATTTAATTCCAATATATTCAACACCAATAAACCTATTGAGAGAAAATCCCAGTTCAATTTGTCCTCATATCTCAGCTTTGGGATGAGATAGGCTGAAAATAATCACACCTTTGTGTAAGTCAGGACCTGCCTAATGAACATCGTGAGTTTGGAAGAAATCTGAGACGGTCAAAAATTTAGTCTAAAAAAACACAAAGGGGTACCCCTTAGTGTTTTTTTGGGTGAAATATGTGACCTCTTCCGATCTTGTTCATACCCACCTCATGTGTCAGGGAGGTCCTGACGAAGACAGTGGTGTGGTAATTGTTGCCCTACCACATCCCAGAGCTGAGATATAGGGACATGTTGTGCTGCATAAAATGTATAACTGTAAATTTCATGATGGTATTCCTACTTCCAGTGAAGCTAGGTAAACACATGAGTAGAAGGGTGCGATCAGAAAAGCCTAGTCAGTCCAATATATCCTACATTGCATCTGTATTTTGCTTTATTGGATGTATAACAAGCTCATAAATTTAATTCCAATATATTCAACACAAATAAACCTATTGAGAGAAAATCCCACTTACGTTAGACCTCATATCTCAGCTTTGGGATGAGATAGGCTGAAAATAATCACACCTTTGTGTAAGTCAGGACCTGCCTAATCAACATCGTGAGTTTGGAAGAAATCTGAGATGGTCAAAAACTTAGTCTGAAAAAACACAAAGGGGTACCCCTTAGTGTTTTTTTGGGTGAAATATGTGACCTCCTCAGATCTTCTTCAAACCCACACCGTGTGTCAGAGAGGTCCTGACGAAGACAGTGGTGTGGTAATTTTTGTCCTACCACATCCCAAAGCTAAGATATAGGGACATGCTGTGCTGCATAAAATGTATAACTGTAAATTTCATGATGGGATTCCTACTTCCAGTTAAGCTAGGTAAACACATGAGTAGAAGGGTGCGATCAGAAAAGCCTAGTCAGTCCAATATATCCTACATTGCATCTGTATTTTTCTTTATTGGATGTATAACAAGCTCATAAATTTAATTCCAATATATTCAACACAAATAAACCTATTGAGAGAAAATCCCACTTACGTTAGACCTCATATCTCAGCTTTGGGATGAGATAGGCTGGAAATAATCACACCTTTGTGTAAGTCAGGACCTGCCTAATCAACATCGTGAGTTTGGATGAAATCTGAGACGGTCAAAAATTTAGTCTGAAAAAACACAAAGGGGTACCCCTTAGTGTTTTTTTGGGTGAAATATGTGACCTCTTCAGATCTTGTTCATACCAACCTCATGTGTCAGGGAGGTCCTGACGAAGACAGTGGTGTGGTAATTGTTGCCCTACCACATCCCAGAGCTGAGATATAGGGACATGTTGTGCTGCATAAAATGTATAACTGTAAATTTCATGATGGTATTCCTACTTCCAGTGAAGCTAGGTAAACACATGAGTAGAAGGGTGCGATCAGAAAAGCCTAGTCAGTCCAATATATCCTACATTGCATCTGTATTTTGCTTTATTGGATGTATAACAAGCTCATAAATTTAATTCCAATATATTCAACACAAATAAACCTATTGAGAGAAAATCCCACTTACGTTAGACCTCATATCTCAGCTTTGGGATGAGATAGGCTGAAAATAATCACATCTTTGTGTAAGTCAGGACCTGCCTAATCAACATCGTGAGTTTGGAAGAAATCTGAGACGGTCAAAAATTTAGTCTAAAAAAACACAAAGGGGTACCTCTTAGTGTTTTTTTGGGTGAAATATGTGACCTCCTCAGATCTTCTTCAAACCCACACCGTGTGTCAGAGAGGTCCTGACGAAGACAGTGGTGTGGTAATTTTTGTCCTACCACATCCCAAAGCTGAGATATAGGGACATGCTGTGCTGCATAAAATTAATAACTGTAAATTTCATGATGGGATTCCTACTTCCAGTGAAGCTAGGTAAACACATGAGTAGAAGGGTGCGATCAGAAAAGCCTAGTCAGTCCAATATATCCTACATTGCATCTGTATTTTGCTTTATTGGACGTATAAAAAGCTCATAAATATAAATCCAATATATTCAACACCAATAAACCTATTGAGAGAAAATCCCAGTTAATTTTGTCCTCATATCTCAGCTTTGGGATGAGATAGGCTAAAAATAATCACACCTTTGTGTAAGTCAGGACCTGCCTAATCAACATCGTGAGTTTGGAAGAAATCTGAGACGGTCAAAAATTTAGTCTAAAAAAACACAAAGGGGTACCCCTTAGTGTTTTTTTGGGTGAAATATGTGACCTCTTCAGATCTTGTTCATACCCACCTCATGTGTCAGGGAGGTCCTGACGAAGACAGTGGTGTGGTAATTGTTGCCCTACCACATCCCAGAGCTGAGATATAGGGACATGTTGTGCTGCATAAAATGTATAACTGTAAATTTCATGATGGGATTCCTACTTCCAGTGAAGCTAGGTAAACACATGAGTAGAAGGGTGCGATCAGAAAAGCCTAGTCAGTCCAATATATCCTACATTGCATCTGTATTTTGCTTTATTGGACGTATAAAAAGCTCATGAATTTAATTCCAATATATTCAACACCAATAAACCTATTGAGAGAAAATCCCAGTTCAATTTTTCCTCATATCTCAGCTTTGGGATGAGATAGGCTAAAAATAATCACACCTTTGTGTAAGTCAGGACCTGCCTAATCAACATCGTGAGTTTGGAAGAAATCTGAGACGGTCAAAAATTTAGTCTAAAAAAACACAAAGGGGTACCCCTTAGTGTTTTTTTGGGTGAAATATGTGACCTCTTCAGATCTTGTTCATACCCACCTCATGTGTCAGGGAGGTCCTGACGAAGACAGTGGTGTGGTAATTGTTGCCCTACCACATCCCAGAGCTGAGATATAGGGACATGTTGTGCTGCATAAAATGTATAACTGTAAATTTCATGATGGGATTCCTACTTCCAGTGAAGCTAGGTAAACACATGAGTAGAAGGGTGCGATCAGAAAAGCCTAGTCAGTCCAATATATCCTACATTGCATCTGTATTTTGCTTTATTGGACGTATAAAAAGCTCATGAATTTAATTCCAATATATTCAACACCAATAAACCTATTGAGAGAAAATCCCAGTTCAATTTGTCCTCATATCTCAGCTTTGGGATGAGATAGGCTGAAAATAATCACACCTTTGTGTAAGTCAGGGCCTGCCTAATGAACATCGTGAGTTTGGAAGAAATCTGAGATGGTCAAAAATTTAGTCTAAAAAAACACAAAGGGGTACCCCTTAGTGTTTTTTTTGGGTGAAATATGTGACCTCCTCAGATCTTCTTCAAACCCACACCGTGTGTCAGAGAGGTCCTGACGAAGACAGTGGTGTGGTAATTTTTGTCCTACCACATCCCAAAGCTAAGATATAGGGACATGCTGTGCTGCATAAAATTAATAACTGTAAATTTCATGATGGGATTCCTACTTCCAGTGAAGCTAGGTAAACACATGAGTAGAAGGGTGCGATCAGAAAAGCCTAGTCAGTCCAATATATCCTACAGTGCATCTGTATTTTGCTTTATTGGACGTATAAAAAGCTCATAAATATAAATCCAATATATTCAACACCAATAAACCTATTGAGAGAAAATCCCAGTTCAATTTGTCCTCATATCTCAGCTTTGGGATGAGATAGGCTGAAAATAATCACACCTTTGTGTAAGTCAGGGCCTGCCTAATGAACATCGTGAGTTTGGAAGAAATCTGAGACGGTCAAAAATTTAGTCTAAAAAAACACAAAGGGGTACCCCTTAGTGTTTTTTTGGGTGAAATATGTGACCTCTTCAGATCTTGTTCATACCCACCTCATGTGTCAGGGAGGTCCTGACGAAGACAGTGGTGTGGTAATTGTTGCCCTACCACATCCCAGAGCTGAGATATAGGGACATGTTGTGCTGCATAAAATGTATAACTGTAAATTTCATGATGGTATTCCTACTTCCAGTGAAGCTAGGTAAACACATGAGTAGAAGGGTGCGATCAGAAAAGCCTAGTCAGTCCAATATATCCTACATTGCATCTGTATTTTGCTTTATTGGATGTATAACAAGCTCATAAATTTAATTCCAATATATTCAACACAAATAAACCTATTGAGAGAAAATCCCACTTACGTTAGACCTCATATCTCAGCTTTGGGATGAGATAGGCTGAAAATAATCACACCTTTGTGTAAGTCAGGACCTGCCTAATCAACATCGTGAGTTTGGAAGAAATCTGAGATGGTCAAAAACTTAGTCTGAAAAAACACAAAGGGGTACCCCTTAGTGTTTTTTTGGGTGAAATATGTGACCTCCTCAGATCTTCTTCAAACCCACACCGTGTGTCAGAGAGGTCCTGACGAAGACAGTGGTGTGGTAATTTTTGTCCTACCACATCCCAAAGCTAAGATATAGGGACATGCTGTGCTGCATAAAATGTATAACTGTAAATTTCATGATGGGATTCCTACTTCCAGTTAAGCTAGGTAAACACATGAGTAGAAGGGTGCGATCAGAAAAGCCTAGTCAGTCCAATATATCCTACATTGCATCTGTATTTTTCTTTATTGGATGTATAACAAGCTCATAAATTTAATTCCAATATATTCAACACAAATAAACCTATTGAGAGAAAATCCCACTTACGTTAGACCTCATATCTCAGCTTTGGGATGAGATAGGCTGGAAATAATCACACCTTTGTGTAAGTCAGGACCTGCCTAATCAACATCGTGAGTTTGGATGAAATCTGAGACGGTCAAAAATTTAGTCTGAAAAAACACAAAGGGGTACCCCTTAGTGTTTTTTTGGGTGAAATATGTGACCTCTTCAGATCTTGTTCATACCCACCTCATGTGTCAGGGAGGTCCTGACGAAGACAGTGGTGTGGTAATTGTTGCCCTACCACATCCCAGAGCTGAGATATAGGGACATGTTGTGCTGCATAAAATGTATAACTGTAAATTCATGATGGTATTCCTACTTCCAGTGAAGCTAGGTAAACACATGAGTAGAAGGGTGCGATCAGAAAAGCCTAGTCAGTCCAATATATCCTACATTGCATCTGTATTTTGCTTTATTGGATGTATAACAAGCTCATAAATTTAATTCCAATATATTCAACACAAATAAACCTATTGAGAGAAAATCCCACTTACGTTAGACCTCATATCTCAGCTTTGGGATGAGATAGGCTGAAAATAATCACACCTTTGTGTAAGTCAGGACCTGCCTAATCAACATCGTGAGTTTGGAAGAAATCTGAGATGGTCAAAAACTTAGTCTGAAAAAACACAAAGGGGTACCCCTTAGTGTTTTTTTGGGTGAAATATGTGACCTCCTCAGATCTTCTTCAAACCCACACCGTGTGTCAGGGAGGTCCTGACGAAGACAGTGGTGTGGTAATTTTTGTCCTACCACATCCCAAAGCTAAGATATAGGGACATGCTGTGCTGCATAAAATTAATAACTGTAAATTTCATGATGGGATTCCTACTTCCAGTGAAGCTAGGTAAACACATGAGTAGAAGGGTGCGATCAGAATAGCCTAGTCAGTCCAATATATCCTACATTGCATCTGTATTTTTCTTTATTGGATGTATAACAAGCTCATAAATTTAATTCCAATATATTCAACACAAATAAACCTATTGAGAGAAAATCCAGTTAAGTTTGTCCTCATATCTCAGCTTTGGGATGAGTTAGGCTGAAAATAATCACACCTTTGTGTAAGTCAGGACCTGCCTAATCAACATCGTGAGTTTGGAAGAAATCTGAGACGGTCAAAAATTTAGTCTAAAAAAACACAAAGGGGTACCCCTTAGTGTTTTTTTCAGTGAAATATGTGACCTCCTCAAATCTTCTTCAAACACACACCGTGTGTCAGAGAGGTCCTGATGAAGACAGTGGTGTGGTAATTTTTGTCCTACCACATCCCAAAGCTAAGATATAGGGACATGCTGTGCTGCATAAAATTAATAACTGTAAATTTCATGATGGGATTCCTACTTCCAGTGAAGCTAGGTAAACACATGAGTAGAAGGGTGCGATCAGAAAAGCCTAGTCAGTCCAATATATCCTACATTGCATCTGTAATTTGCTTTATTAGACGTATAACAAGCTCATAAATTTAATTCCAATATTTTCAACACCAATAAACCTATTGAGAGAAAATCCCAGTTAAGTTTGTCCTCATATCTCAGCTTTGGGATGAGATAGGCTGAAAATAATCACACCTTTGTGTAAGTCAGGACCTGCCTAATCAACATCGTGAGTTTGGAAGAAATCTGAGATGGTCAAAAATTTAGTCTAAAAAAAACACAAAGGGGTACCCCTTAGTGTTTTTTTGGGTGAAATATGTGACCTCTTCAGATCTTCTTCAAACCCACACCGTGTGTCAGAGAGGTCCTGACGAAGACAGTGGTGTGGTAATTGTTGCCCTACCACATCCCAAAGCTAAGATATAGGGACATGTTGTGCTGCATAAAATGTATAACTGTAAATTTCATGATGGGATTCCTACTCCAGTGAAGCTAGGTAAACACATGAGTAGAAGGGTGCGATCAGAACAGCCTAGTCAGTCCAATATATCCTACATTGCATCTGTATTTTTCTTTATTGGATGTATAACAAGCTCATAAATTTAATTCCAATATATTCAACACAAATAAACCTATTGAGAGAAAATCCCACTTACGTTAGACTTCATATCTCAGCTTTGGGATGAGATAGGCTGAAAATAATCACACCTTTGTGTAAGTCAGGACCTGCCTAATCAACATCGTGAGTTTGGAAGAAATCTGAGACGGTCAAAAATTTAGTCTAAAAAAACACAAAGGGGTACCCCTTAGTGTTTTTTTGGGTGAAATATGTGACCTCTTCAGATCTTCTTCAAACCCACACCGTGTGTCAGAGAGGTCCTGACGAAGACAGTGGTGTGGTAATTTTTGTCCTACCACATCCCAAAGCTAAGATATAGGGACATGCTGTGCTGCATAAAATTAATAACTGTAAATTTCATGATGGGATTCCTACTTCCAGTGAAGCTAGGTAAACACATGAGTAGAAGGGTGCGATCAGAAAAGCCTAGTCAGTCCAATATATCCTACATTGCATCTGTATTTTGCTTTATTGGACGTATAAAAAGCTCATAAATATAAATCCAATATATTCAACACCAATAAACCTATTGAGAGAAAATCCCAGTTAATTTTGTCCTCATATCTCAGCTTTGGGATGAGATAGGCTGGAAATATTCACACCTTTGTGTAAGTCAGGACCTGCCTAATCAACATCGTGAGTTTGGATGAAATCTGAGACGGTCAAAAATTTAGTCTGAAAAAACACAAAGGGGTACCCCTTAGTGTTTTTTTGGGTGAAGTATGTGACCTCTTCAGATCTTGTTCATACCCACCTCATGTGTCAGGGAGGTCCTGACGAAGACAGTGGTGTGGTAATTGTTGCCCTACCACATCCCAGAGCTGAGATATAGGGACATGTTGTGCTGCATAAAATGTATAACTGTAAATTTCATGATGGTATTCCTACTTCCAGTGAAGCTAGGTAAACACATGAGTAGAAGGGTGCGATCAGAAAAGCCTAGTCAGTCCAATATATCCTACATTGCATCTGTATTTTGCTTTATTGGATGTATAACAAGCTCATAAATTTAATTCCAATATATTCAACACAAATAAACCTATTGAGAGAAAATCCCACTTACGTTAGACCTCATATCTCAGCTTTGGGATGAGATAGGCTGAAAATAATCACACCTTTGTGTAAGTCAGGACCTGCCTAATCAACATCGTGAGTTTGGAAGAAATCTGAGATGGTCAAAAACTTAGTCTGAAAAAACACAAAGGGGTACCCCTTAGTGTTTTTTTGGGTGAAATATGTGACCTCCTCAGATCTTCTTCAAACCCACACCGTGTGTCAGGGAGGTCCTGACGAAGACAGTGGTGTGGTAATTTTTGTCCTACCACATCCCAAAGCTAAGATATAGGGACATGCTGTGCTGCATAAAATTAATAACTGTAAATTTCATGATGGGATTCCTACTTCCAGTGAAGCTAGGTAAACACATGAGTAGAAGGGTGCGATCAGAATAGCCTAGTCAGTCCAATATATCCTACATTGCATCTGTATTTTTCTTTATTGGATGTATAACAAGCTCATAAATTTAATTCCAATATATTCAACACAAATAAACCTATTGAGAGAAAATCCCAGTTAAGTTTGTCCTCATATCTCAGCTTTGGGATGAGTTAGGCTGAAAATAATCACACCTTTGTGTAAGTCAGGACCTGCCTAATCAACATCGTGAGTTTGGAAGAAATCTGAGACGGTCAAAAATTTAGTCTAAAAAAACACAAAGGGGTACCCCTTAGTGTTTTTTTCAGTGAAATATGTGACCTCCTCAAATCTTCTTCAAACACACACCGTGTGTCAGAGAGGTCCTGACGAAGACAGTGGTGTGGTAATTTTTGTCCTACCACATCCCAAAGCTAAGATATAGGGACATGCTGTGCTGCATAAAATTAATAACTGTAAATTTCATGATGGGATTCCTACTTCCAGTGAAGCTAGGTAAACACATGAGTAGAAGGGTGCGATCAGAAAAGCCTAGTCAGTCCAATATATCCTACATTGCATCTGTAATTTGCTTTATTAGACGTATAACAAGCTCATAAATTTAATTCCAATATTTTCAACACCAATAAACCTATTGAGAGAAAATCCCAGTTAAGTTTGTCCTCATATCTCAGCTTTGGGATGAGATAGGCTGAAAATAATCACACCTTTGTGTAAGTCAGGACCTGCCTAATCAACATCGTGAGTTTGGAAGAAATCTGAGATGGTCAAAAATTTAGTCTAAAAAAAACACAAAGGGGTACCCCTTAGTGTTTTTTTGGGTGAAATATGTGACCTCTTCAGATCTTCTTCAAACCCACACCGTGTGTCAGAGAGGTCCTGACGAAGACAGTGGTGTGGTAATTGTTGCCCTACCACATCCCAAAGCTAAGATATAGGGACATGTTGTGCTGCATAAAATGTATAACTGTAAATTTCATGATGGGATTCCTACTCCAGTGAAGCTAGGTAAACACATGAGTAGAAGGGTGCGATCAGAACAGCCTAGTCAGTCCAATATATCCTACATTGCATCTGTATTTTTCTTTATTGGATGTATAACAAGCTCATAAATTTAATTCCAATATATTCAACACAAATAAACCTATTGAGAGAAAATCCCACTTACGTTAGACTTCATATCTCAGCTTTGGGATGAGATAGGCTGAAAATAATCACACCTTTGTGTAAGTCAGGACCTGCCTAATCAACATCGTGAGTTTGGAAGAAATCTGAGACGGTCAAAAATTTAGTCTAAAAAAACACAAAGGGGTACCCCTTAGTGTTTTTTTGGGTGAAATATGTGACCTCTTCAGATCTTCTTCAAACCCACACCGTGTGTCAGAGAGGTCCTGACGAAGACAGTGGTGTGGTAATTTTTGTCCTACCACATCCCAAAGCTAAGATATAGGGACATGCTGTGCTGCATAAAATTAATAACTGTAAATTTCATGATGGGATTCCTACTTCCAGTGAAGCTAGGTAAACACATGAGTAGAAGGGTGCGATCAGAAAAGCCTAGTCAGTCCAATATATCCTACATTGCATCTGTATTTTGCTTTATTGGACGTATAAAAAGCTCATAAATATAAATCCAATATATTCAACACCAATAAACCTATTGAGAGAAAATCCCAGTTAATTTTGTCCTCATATCTCAGCTTTGGGATGAGATAGGCTAAAAATAATCACACCTTTGTGTAAGTCAGGACCTGCCTAATCAACATCGTGAGTTTGGAAGAAATCTGAGATGGTCAAAAATTTAGTCTAAAAAAACACAAAGGGGTACCCCTTAGTGTTTTTTTGGGTGAAATATGTGACCTCTTCAGATCTTGTTCATACCCACCTCATGTGTCAGGGAGGTCCTGACGAAGACAGTGGTGTGGTAATTGTTGCCCTACCACATCCCAGAGCTGAGATATAGGGACATGTTGTGCTGCATAAAATGTATAACTGTAAATTTCATGATGGGATTCCTACTTCCAGTGAAGCTAGGTAAACACATGAGTAGAAGGGTGCGATCAGAAAAGCCTAGTCAGTCCAATATATCCTACATTGCATCTGTATTTTGCTTTATTGGACGTATAAAAAGCTCATGAATTTAATTCCAATATATTCAACACCAATAAACCTATTGAGAGAAAATCCCAGTTCAATTTGTCCTCATATCTCAGCTTTGGGATGAGATAGGCTGAAAATAATCACACCTTTGTGTAAGTCAGGGCCTGCCTAATGAACATCGTGAGTTTGGAAGAAATCTGAGACGGTCAAAAATTTAGTCTAAAAAAACACAAAGGGGTACCCCTTAGTGTTTTTTTGGGTGAAATATGTGACCTCTTCAGATCTTGTTCATACCCACCTCATGTGTCAGGGAGGTCCTGACGAAGACAGTGGTGTGGTAATTGTTGCCCTACCACATCCCAGAGCTGAGATATAGGGACATGTTGTGCTGCATAAAATGTATAACTGTAAATTTCATGATGGTATTCCTACTTCCAGTGAAGCTAGGTAAACACATGAGTAGAAGGGTGCGATCAGAAAAGCCTAGTCAGTCCAATATATCCTACATTGCATCTGTATTTTGCTTTATTGGATGTATAACAAGCTCATAAATTTAATTCCAATATATTCAACACAAATAAACCTATTGAGAGAAAATCCCACTTACGTTAGACCTCATATCTCAGCTTTGGGATGAGATAGGCTGAAAATAATCACACCTTTGTGTAAGTCAGGACCTGCCTAATCAACATCGTGAGTTTGGAAGAAATCTGAGATGGTCAAAAACTTAGTCTGAAAAAACACAAAGGGGTACCCCTTAGTGTTTTTTTGGGTGAAATATGTGACCTCCTCAGATCTTCTTCAAACCCACACCGTGTGTCAGAGAGGTCCTGACGAAGACAGTGGTGTGGTAATTTTTGTCCTACCACATCCCAAAGCTAAGATATAGGGACATGCTGTGCTGCATAAAATGTATAACTGTAAATTTCATGATGGGATTCCTACTTCCAGTTAAGCTAGGTAAACACATGAGTAGAAGGGTGCGATCAGAAAAGCCTAGTCAGTCCAATATATCCTACATTGCATCTGTATTTTTCTTTATTGGATGTATAACAAGCTCATAAATTTAAATCCAATATATTCAACACAAATAAACCTATTGAGAGAAAATCCCACTTACGTTAGACCTCATATCTCAGCTTTGGGATGAGATAGGCTGGAAATAATCACACCTTTGTGTAAGTCAGGACCTGCCTAATCAACATCGTGAGTTTGGATGAAATCTGAGACGGTCAAAAATTTAGTCTGAAAAAACACAAAGGGGTACCCCTTAGTGTTTTTTTGGGTGAAATATGTGACCTCTTCAGATCTTGTTCATACCCACCTCATGTGTCAGGGAGGTCCTGACGAAGACAGTGGTGTGGTAATTGTTGCCCTACCACATCCCAGAGCTGAGATATAGGGACATGCTGTGCTGCATAAAATGTATAACTGTAAATTTCATGATGGTATTCCTACTTCCAGTGAAGCTAGGTAAACACATGAGTAGAAGGGTGCGATCAGAAAAGCCTAGTCAGTCCAATATATCCTACATTGCATCTGTATTTTGCTTTATTGGATGTATAACAAGCTCATAAATTTAATTCCAATATATTCAACACAAATAAACCTATTGAGAGAAAATCCCACTTACGTTAGACCTCATATCTCAGCTTTGGGATGAGATAGGCTGAAAATAATCACACCTTTGTGTAAGTCAGGACCTGCCTAATCAACATCGTGAGTTTGGAAGAAATCTGAGATGGTCAAAAACTTAGTCTGAAAAAACACAAAGGGGTACCCCTTAGTGTTTTTTTGGGTGAAATATGTGACCTCCTCAGATCTTCTTCAAACCCACACCGTGTGTCAGAGAGGTCCTGACGAAGACAGTGGTGTGGTAATTTTTGTCCTACCACATCCCAAAGCTAAGATATAGGGACATGCTGTGCTGCATAAAATGTATAACTGTAAATTTCATGATGGGATTCCTACTTCCAGTTAAGCTAGGTAAACACATGAGTAGAAGGGTGCGATCAGAAAAGCCTAGTCAGTCCAATATATCCTACATTGCATCTGTATTTTTCTTTATTGGATGTATAACAAGCTCATAAATTTAAATCCAATATATTCAACACAAATAAACCTATTGAGAGAAAATCCCACTTACGTTAGACCTCATATCTCAGCTTTGGGATGAGATAGGCTGAAAATAATCACATCTTTGTGTAAGTCAGGACCTGCCTAATCAACATCGTGAGTTTGGAAGAAATCTGAGACGGTCAAAAATTTAGTCTAAAAAAACACAAAGGGGTACCTCTTAGTGTTTTTTTGGGTGAAATATGTGACCTCCTCAGATCTTCTTCAAACCCACACCGTGTGTCAGAGAGGTCCTGACGAAGACAGTGGTGTGGTAATTTTTGTCCTACCACATCCCAAAGCTAAGATATAGGGACATGCTGTGCTGCATAAAATTAATAACTGTAAATTTCATGATGGGATTCCTACTTCCAGTGAAGCTAGGTAAACACATGAGTAGAAGGGTGCGATCAGAAAAGCCTAGTCAGTCCAATATATCCTACATTGCATCTGTATTTTGCTTTATTGGACGTATAAAAAGCTCATAAATATAAATCCAATATATTCAACACCAATAAACCTATTGAGAGAAAATCCCAGTTAATTTTGTCCTCATATCTCAGCTTTGGGATGAGATAGGCTAAAAATAATCACACCTTTGTGTAAGTCAGGACCTGCCTAATCAACATCGTGAGTTTGGAAGAAATCTGAGACGGTCAAAAATTTAGTCTAAAAAAACACAAAGGGGTACCCCTTAGTGTTTTTTTGGGTGAAATATGTGACCTCTTCAGATCTTGTTCATACCCACCTCATGTGTCAGGGAGGTCCTGACGAAGACAGTGGTGTGGTAATTGTTGCCCTACCACATCCCAGAGCTGAGATATAGGGACATGTTGTGCTGCATAAAATGTATAACTGTAAATTTCATGATGGGATTCCTACTTCCAGTGAAGCTAGGTAAACACATGAGTAGAAGGGTGCGATCAGAAAAGCCTAGTCAGTCCAATATATCCTACATTGCATCCATATTTTGCTTTATTGGACGTATAAAAAGCTCATGAATTTAATTCCAATATATTCAACACCAATAAACCTATTGAGAGAAAATCCCAGTTCAATTTGTCCTCATATCTCAGCTTTGGGATGAGATAGGCTGAAAATAATCACACCTTTGTGTAAGTCAGGGCCTGCCTAATGAACATCGTGAGTTTGGAAGAAATCTGAGATGGTCAAAAATTTAGTCTAAAAAAACACAAAGGGGTACCCCTTAGTGTTTTTTTTGGGTGAAATATGTGACCTCCTCAGATCTTCTTCAAACCCACACCGTGTGTCAGAGAGGTCCTGACGAAGACAGTGGTGTGGTAATTTTTGTCCTACCACATCCCAAAGCTAAGATATAGGGACATGCTGTGCTGCATAAAATTAATAACTGTAAATTTCATGATGGGATTCCTACTTCCAGTGAAGCTAGGTAAACACATGAGTAGAAGGGTGCGATCAGAAAAGCCTAGTCAGTCCAATATATCCTACAGTGCATCTGTATTTTGCTTTATTGGACGTATAAAAAGCTCATAAATATAAATCCAATATATTCAACACCAATAAACCTATTGAGAGAAAATCCCAGTTCAATTTGTCCTCATATCTCAGCTTTGGGATGAGATAGGCTGAAAATAATCACACCTTTGTGTAAGTCAGGGCCTGCCTAATGAACATCGTGAGTTTGGAAGAAATCTGAGACGGTCAAAAATTTAGTCTAAAAAAACACAAAGGGGTACCCCTTAGTGTTTTTTTGGGTGAAATATGTGACCTCTTCAGATCTTGTTCATACCCACCTCATGTGTCAGGGAGGTCCTGACGAAGACAGTGGTGTGGTAATTGTTGCCCTACCACATCCCAGAGCTGAGATATAGGGACATGTTGTGCTGCATAAAATGTATAACTGTAAATTTCATGATGGTATTCCTACTTCCAGTGAAGCTAGGTAAACACATGAGTAGAAGGGTGCGATCAGAAAAGCCTAGTCAGTCCAATATATCCTACATTGCATCTGTATTTTGCTTTATTGGATGTATAACAAGCTCATAAATTTAATTCCAATATATTCAACACAAATAAACCTATTGAGAGAAAATCCCACTTACGTTAGACCTCATATCTCAGCTTTGGGATGAGATAGGCTGAAAATAATCACACCTTTGTGTAAGTCAGGACCTGCCTAATCAACATCGTGAGTTTGGAAGAAATCTGAGATGGTCAAAAACTTAGTCTGAAAAAACACAAAGGGGTACCCCTTAGTGTTTTTTTGGGTGAAATATGTGACCTCCTCAGATCTTCTTCAAACCCACACCGTGTGTCAGAGAGGTCCTGACGAAGACAGTGGTGTGGTAATTTTTGTCCTACCACATCCCAAAGCTAAGATATAGGGACATGCTGTGCTGCATAAAATGTATAACTGTAAATTTCATGATGGGATTCCTACTTCCAGTTAAGCTAGGTAAACACATGAGTAGAAGGGTGCGATCAGAAAAGCCTAGTCAGTCCAATATATCCTACATTGCATCTGTATTTTTCTTTATTGGATGTATAACAAGCTCATAAATTTAATTCCAATATATTCAACACAAATAAACCTATTGAGAGAAAATCCCACTTACGTTAGACCTCATATCTCAGCTTTGGGATGAGATAGGCTGGAAATAATCACACCTTTGTGTAAGTCAGGACCTGCCTAATCAACATCGTGAGTTTGGATGAAATCTGAGACGGTCAAAAATTTAGTCTGAAAAAACACAAAGGGGTACCCCTTAGTGTTTTTTTGGGTGAAATATGTGACCTCTTCAGATCTTGTTCATACCCACCTCATGTGTCAGGGAGGTCCTGACGAAGACAGTGGTGTGGTAATTGTTGCCCTACCACATCCCAGAGCTGAGATATAGGGACATGTTGTGCTGCATAAAATGTATAACTGTAAATTTCATGATGGTATTCCTACTTCCAGTGAAGCTAGGTAAACACATGAGTAGAAGGGTGCGATCAGAAAAGCCTAGTCAGTCCAATTTATCCTACATTGCATCTGTATTTTGCTTTATTGGATGTATAACAAGCTCATAAATTTAATTCCAATATATTCAACACAAATAAACCTATTGAGAGAAAATCCCACTTACGTTAGACCTCATATCTCAGCTTTGGGATGAGATAGGCTGAAAATAATCACACCTTTGTGTAAGTCAGGACCTGCCTAATCAACATCGTGAGTTTGGAAGAAATCTGAGATGGTCAAAAACTTAGTCTGAAAAAACACAAAGGGGTACCCCTTAGTGTTTTTTTGGGTGAAATATGTGACCTCCTCAGATCTTCTTCAAACCCACACCGTGTGTCAGGGAGGTCCTGACGAAGACAGTGGTGTGGTAATTTTTGTCCTACCACATCCCAAAGCTAAGATATAGGGACATGCTGTGCTGCATAAAATTAATAACTGTAAATTTCATGATGGGATTCCTACTTCCAGTGAAGCTAGGTAAACACATGAGTAGAAGGGTGCGATCAGAATAGCCTAGTCAGTCCAATATATCCTACATTGCATCTGTATTTTTCTTTATTGGATGTATAACAAGCTCAT